>NC_051162.1:103501066-103625411 GCF_013339745.2 Dermacentor silvarum | reverse complement strand
GGGCGAAGCACCTTAGGGCCGAGCCTTGTCCCTCCCTCGTCGTCCGTAGCTCTGGTTTGCATGAGTCCACTATGGGCGCTGCGGTCGTTCACGACGCTCGCTCTCTTCCTCTCTTTAGCCATGGATGATAACGGTCGCTTCTGATAACGGCGCGCCCGCTATGGATGAAAAGGCGAGAGTGGCAGCTCAACTGCAAGCGGAGTCGAGGGCTCCCTAAGCTGCTGCATCACGACGACGCAGACAACAAGCGGACCAGGAGTCTAGGATGCGGGAAGCTGCAGCAAAACGGCAACGCTGGCAAGCGGACCCGGAGCTGAAGGCTCGCAAAGCTGCAGCAGTACAGGAACGCCGGCAAGCGGAGCCGGAGCTGAGGGCTCCCGAAGCTCGAGCTTGAACCGAGCTTCGGCGCCACCATACTCCAGGTAGATAACGCTTCCGGCGTTTTGCCGCCGCTTCCCGCACTCTCGCTGCCTCCGGGTCCACTTGCCGGCGTCGCCGTGCTGCTGCACTCATCACAAGGCAATGTACGGGAGATTCACGGTTACCCGAATGATCCCCTGGTGCTTCGCCAACTCATCATCATTCACTTCGTGGATATGCGGTGATTTTTTTTGTTCGCACTACGCGGTCTAACCAAGAGCTTAAACAGCTCCGCTGTTAAAAAATGCAGCTTCGCAAGCAGACAATCAAGAATCTGGGGCACTGGGTCAGCAAAGATGGGATTCGGCCAGATCCCGCGAAGCTTGATTCCGTCCTTAACTTTCCCCGTCCACTGCTTGAAAAAGACCCGCGCAGTTTCCTCGGCATAGCCTCCTTCTTGCTGTGCTTCATATGCAACTCTGCGGTGCCTGGGACTGGAAAAGTACTTTCCAGGCTTTGAAACACGCCATCTCGTCCGATCCAGTACTTTTCAGCTTTGATCCGGCCACACCCACCATTCTTCACACTGATGCTAGTGGTCACGGTCTCGGTGCCGTTCTCTTGCAAAGTGACGATACATTCCGCGAACGAGTCGTTGTTACGCTAGCTATGCTCTACACCCTGCAGAGAGAGAGAAAGAGAGAGAAAGCTCTTTATTGAAAAAGCAGAGTGTTTAGCCAGCGTATATTCGCCTGCATGCTTCTCTGCAGCAAATTGAAATTGCTCAATAACTCATCAGGACTGCCTTGCTTTTGGTTGGGAAGTGCAGGCCATGGTTCGGGATGATTTTGTTGGCCGGGAAACGCCCCCGACGCCGACACCAGATTATCTGCCACATGCGACCCTTAACGCTATCGTATTAAAACCTAAAAAAACCTTCGCACGCAGTTCTTTACAGAGCCATAAGTCAGAAATGCAAAAGGAGTTAAACGAGCAGCTGTTTGCACAAAGTAGATTGGAATAAAAGTTCAATGCAGTAGCTAACACTACAGCTTGTTTGCACTGTTTGAACATTGGGTGAAACTGATTAGATATCAGATTTCTTTCAAGGTCTGTAATCTCCAGCTGTGTTGCCTAATTTTGTCGAATTATTTGTAGAGCTAGCCAACAACGACCAATTTTGATTTTATTTTTTTTGGGGGGGGGGGGGGGAGGGGCGGGGGCAGCTTGCTACATAGAAAAACCGGCAACGAAAGTGAGGGTGGCCTCATAAATGGTAACTAAGAGCTTAACATTGAAGGTCAAGTCCAGTATTTCAATACGTAGTTCCTGCAATGGAACATATATAATGAATACTGTTTTAACAACTCTGTGTTCGTAAGTAACTATTTAACGTGTTATTCTCTAAATAATCGCACAGGTATATAAGGGGAATTTTGTACAAAGGCAAATGTTTACGAAGTTGGCCTTTTCAAGATTCCTGGGTGTGCTATATTTTACCAGAATATTTTTATGAACATATCCCAGTGGCCTACGACACTAGAAGGTGATGCAAAAAAATAGATCAATCTTAATTAATTGAGTTATGGGGTTTAACGTGCAAAAACCAGTTCTGATTATGAGGCACGCCGTAGTGGGGGGCTCCGGAAATTTGGACCACCTGGGGTTCTTTAACGTGCACTTAAATCTAAGTACACGGGTGTTTTCGCATTTCGCCCCCATCGAAATGCGGCCGCCGTGGCCGGGATTAGATCCCTCTTCGTTAATGGTTTACCGTATTACGGCCAGCCCATTTTTAATAATTAGCTATCAATGAGATACAAATGAATCATGCGTGCTAATATATCTCACCCAGTCCACGAGGTTCATGCTTCCTTAAGTGGCAAAAGGCACTATTATATGTTAATTGACTAGGTACACTATACAATTGGCTTCGCAGTTAACACTGAAGTTATTGTTTACTTGATTCAAAGAAATCCAACAGAAAATTTGTTTTTTCCTAAATTTTAGAGGTGAAATTTTCTAAAAATTCCACGTTTACAAATGCTATTTAATACCAGACTTCCAGTGAAAGTGTAAGAAAAAGGAAATATCTCGTTCAAAAATTTTGCCTGGAAATATGTCACCGAACACGTTTGCAGTAGAATGCCTATTGTGTGCATACTTTACATCCATCGTGCTACATGCTTTTTAACACGTTACCTTCACGCAGAACAGAAGCTTCCCAGTGCTTGTTCCGCCGTAGATGCCCAGATTCTTCCAACAAGGACAGAGCCACTGCCACTGATCCAGAAGTGACGATGAGAAATGAGCAGTGCTTGAGCAAATTGGAAAAAAACGAGCGCTTCTTGAATGCTACGGTATAAATTATTTTCAGTGTTGTAATACTAACATTACTTGACGTATTATTCCCAATATCAGACAGAGCAACAGCATTAGAACCTACGTGTAAGGTGAAACATTGCATCTTATTGGGGAACTTTTATTTCAACTGTACTTACCAAGCCAATATAAAAATGTAGTAACAAAAATGACTGTATTTATATTCAAAACGTGTCGGATGCACCTTGCTGCACTTCTCATTGAAGCCCATATACACGAAAGTAATATGACGGAAAGTGTTGCAATGTAGACGCTTGATGCTAGTCTATATTCATTTTGGAAGTTGAGAGGTTTCCTCGAGTGTGACGGTGATTATATTCATAGACAAATTTATGAAGTCTATGGGTGTGTTGCCAGTATAATTCATTCCCTTTACTGGTGTCTTTTTTTTTAAATTGCACGGTTCGAAAAAAAAAGACGCAATCAACGTTTTTTGCAGTTGGCGCATTCTTTTAGGCATGCCTAAGATCAAGCTATGTGTATTTCAATTGGCAGAATTATTTGCTGCCAGAAAGAGAAGTTAAGTGCACCATCATCGTCATCGTCATCATGATCAGCAGCAGCAGCCTATTTTCAAGTGCACTGCAGGACGAAGGTCTCTCCTAGTGGCCTGTTTTATCCCTGTCCTGCGCAAGGTGATTACAACTTGCGCCTGCGAACTTCTTAATTTCATCACCCCACCTAATTTTTTGCCGTTCTCCACTGCGCTTCCTTGCCCTTGGTACCCATTTTGTAACTCTAATGGTCCGATGGTTATCTGCCCTACGCATTAGATGGCCTGCCCAGCTCCATTTTTTCTCGTAATGTCAACTAGAAAAACAGTGATGCCCCTTTGCTCTCTGTATGTTAGTACATAATAGTAGCCAAAACGTTTGGAAACGCAGAGCACCTATTGACCGCAGTACCTCGGAAGTAGCAGCTGTTACTGCTAAGACAATGGCGCTTCTCTCAGGGCAATAGTTTGCGTGCTCGATCCTGGTTCATATTATTGTTGCCGTTGGACCTATTTGTACCAGCAATAAAGCAGAAAGTTAACGGAATTTTACCACCTTCTTGTTTTCCGCAGTGGTTACGCTGCATGCCAGCGGAGATCCTCAGAATGCACGAAATGTACGAACATCAAAATGCGTTGAGGTTTCTCAAGGAATTTAACAAAATGCCTTATCGAATATAGCATTTTTTACAAGCACAATATAGCGGGATCAATTTCCTGCCATTTTGGCCTCATCCAAAGCGGAGTAGAGTGCGAAAATTCAAGCTTACCTAAATTATGATGACGTAAAGAACTTCAGGTGCTCAAACGTGTAACGAAATCCTTACTGCTGGATATGTTATTATCGCGATTGCAGGTATCGGTCGTTCAACCGCACTGTTTGATTTCATTTCAGTATCGCGGCGTTTCAGACAAAGATACAATTTCGGAGCTATCTTTTCCACCCTCAGGTGCATCCAGAACGGAGCATATAAATCATTACGGGGAAGTCGTCTTCAGCGCCCGCTTGAATATTCTTTTTCGAGTCATTTTCTTTTTTGCAGTTTACACTACGTGCCAGTGGAGTGAAAACGCAAGGGCGCCATGATTAATTTTTGGCATAGTGCAACAGAAAACGCTATGAATGAATGAGACTTTTCGAAATACCGCAAAGTATGATGAGCTGCGCACATTAAACGCCCTCCAATAGACTCTGCTTTCCGTTTCTCCTTTGGTTAATTTTGTATACACGGGCGATTAAACTTTCGGACACTCATTTCAATAGGCGCCATTTCTTGGAATAATAATAACCCTTCTCAGACAATTACTGTTCAAACACGAAGCAATAGGCATCGCAATATATTGCCTTGTTGCGTCTGGTCACGTTCAGTCAAAATCCACTTGGCACGAGCTCATCGACTGAACATTTCCTGATGTGTATCGCCAATAGTCAGTAAGACTTAGTGTAGCAACAGCATCACCACCAGCTTTGATCTACCCGTCAGTGTGGTTGAGACATTGCACTACATTACAAATATGCAGTGGGACAAATTTCTCTGCAAACATACTAAAGTATTTCTGAGTGAAATCTTAGAATTTCTGTTTGCGTTACTGCGATTACCATTAACGCAATGTAACGGCACATCCTGTTGCCACCTTGGATACAGCATCTCAGGGTATTACATTCCACTCTTCAATGTCATTCTACATGCCACTGTTCGGTTGTATGAATTTAACCCAGTGGTTAGGCACTAATAAATCTATACCGAACTGGGTGACGTTCCCAAGCAATTATAATCGCATTAAACATGTGCGACGGCTAGTTTTGAACCCGGATTCCTCAGCACAACAGTGCGGTAGTCCATGACATGGCCTGAAAGAGGTCAGATACGGGAAGACACAGATACAGACGCAGCGCAAATTGGGTTAAGTTATCAAACAACACTAACCGATATAAAACTACAACGTTATACGATGTTTGCGTGCATTGGTGTAATTTCCAGCTCCGAGCAGATTTACTTTAGCAGCAGCAAATTCTGACAGTAGACCCCGCCATGCGTCTTCTTGGGAATGCACATACCGTTGTCTTCGTCAGCCAGAGGGTTGCCCGTTTGCCAACCCATAAAACATGCACAGATATCACTTATCTCCTAGTCTGTGAATTAAGCAGTTCTGTTTTCTTTTATACTTCGAGAATACGCGCATGTTTTATAGCATCAGTCTGTGTCACAGACGATGTCGCCATGGAGGATATCACGCACGCATGAATTTTTGATGGTCTCGTCCAGCTCAGCCATCAGCTGCATATTGCAGCAGAAGCACAGGTCGAAGCCAAGTAGCGGCGGTGGCTGACGTGGTTTTGTTCATCCAGTGACGAGAGCAGAACTCGCCATGAAGAGCCTGCTTTAAGTTGTGGTGGGAGTAGCGACGACGAGTGTACGATGACGACACATTTACTGCTTTTAAGGCAGTGATATCCTAATTTTTTCTGGTGGATTACACGTTGGCGCATGTGAACAATGACAGATCGCTCGATGGCCGCATGATGCAATGACCTTCGAAATCAAGCCCGTGTGACAATTTTTCTTAATGAGAAATGATATGTGTCTTAATCGTTCCATTCTGAAATAGGTAGGTAGCTAAGTAAGGAGGTTCCTTTCTTACCTCATTTTTATAAAGAAGTAATGGCTGATCGATTGAGGAAGCGAACCTTGGCCGTTACGCAGAGCGGCCCGGTCTGACCATAAGGCCATGTTTTTTTTTCAACTTACTTCAAAGCCAGCCACTTCTTTGAAACACTCCACGCGCGAGCTCCATGCCACTTTGTCGTTAGCCTGTTAAGTGACAGCTCGCCCTTGGAAGCGTCATGTTAGACTGCACATCTTCGGGACAAGCCAACTTCAGCCAATACTTTCCTCGTAGCAGCTTACACGATGTAGAGACGTTCCGCCCACCTCATGATTCCTCAAGGTAGTCATGTTTGAATTGCGAAAGCATGATATGCCCCATTACGCGAAAATCCGTCTGCATAGGCGTAACTGAAAGACGGTGCCAAAAATGGGCGATGCCGCAAAGAGTAAAAACACGTAAAAAATGATCGGATTGACCTCACATTTTTCAGCGAGGTTCCTGTAAGCAAAGCACATAAATTGCTTCGGAAATAACACTTAGTACATTTCGGTCTGGGTGGGAACCGTACGCGGGCCTCCAGGGCGCGAGTCGAGCTTGCTAGTTAGACTCGCACCCTTGAGCTAGTTAGTTGAATGGTTCTTGCTGACTAGAGGTGTGCCTAGTGCGTGCGTCATTACACACTTCACATCGCAGTCATCTGGCTGACTAAAGGTGGCCTAGTGCCTGCGTCATTGGGCACGTGACGGTGCAGATAATGCGGAGGAGGTGGCGCCACGTCATGAGTGTATAAAATGTGTGTGTTCATGACGTTCCGAGATCGACAGACGCTATAATGCCTTCGTATTTCTACACGTAAGCAGTCTTTAGTGTCACTGCCGAATGTTATTATTTCTTCGCCAGAGTGAAACGCCATCATCGTTTTAACATTTGCCACACGGCATAGCCGTTTTTAAGTACATTATATTGCAGATCGTCACTGGTCACGTCACAATGCGTCCTACTATCGTAACAAACACGTACGCTCGGGACGCACACACCCAACTAGTCAATATACACAAAGACATTGGTGCACCTGTTAGTGTTTTGCGGAACCCTAAACAATACCGCGTAGACAGGCACCCGCAAAATGCTTCACATAACGTATATTACACAGTGCGTGGTTAAGGGCAATCTTTTTTCAGATTGTAGCAGGCATCATGGTTTTAGAATGGTTCATATGTTCATAACGGCAAAAGATTAAGTTTGAGAAACAGTGATTTATCGTGAAGGCAAAGAAATTAATCTGGACAGATCATGCAATGCGTAGGGAAAATAACAGGTAGACCATTATAGTTACAAAATGGTTGCCAAGAGAATGTAAGTGCAGTCGAGGACGGCATAAATTAAGTGCGGGGATGGAATTATAAAATTTCTAGGCGGAACATGGTGTAAGCCATCGCAAGATAGGGGTATATGAAGATGGCTGGTAGAGGCTTTCGTCCTGCCTTAGACATAAACATATGCTGATCATGATGATGATAATGAATTAGCGTAAGATGGAAACTGTATTTCGATGTATATTTCAATATTGGCATTTAGAGAGCTCCTCGAAACACCGAGGGCATTTTCACCATTTCCATACTAATTTACAAATAGTGCTAATTTGCGATTGAGTGCTATACGTTTGTTAATAATGTGTTGACCTGATGTAGTAGAGTCACATTTGTTGCAACCGCTAGATTTAAATTGTCCAAAGAACTCGGGATAGCTCCATCATTACATTGTAGTTTTTAGAATGCTACATATAATGTTTTTGGGTAGACCTCTTTGGCGCCATCAGTTTAAGTCTGATAATCCGAGCGGGCTTAGTGAGGTGTTCAATGTTGACGCCTTAGAATATGCGACATAACTGTATTGTCGGCAGAACAGACCAAAGAGAAGAGACGCTTCGTATCGATGCAAAACACAGAGCTGGTATGTTCAATTTTCGACAATGTATTTTGTAGAAGAAAGTTTATTTTTAATCTTTGTTGCGAAACCTTTTTGGGGGTTAAAACTTAAAAAAGTGAGAAGTATGACGTCCCCTTTAACAACACTGTGATATTGGTTAATGACTACTCATTGACTGAAGAATACTCGAGCTTTTAGGCAGATGGTGCGATCCGAATCAACTTCGCAGTAGAGCAAGAATTTGACGCACTGACATCCATGTGATCCATCGTAGAATATCTATTCTTGAACAGGCTGGCTTCAGGAACAGATATTCTACGATGGATCATGTCCATGTCTTCAATCAGGTAATCCAGAAATCTGCGGAGTACAAACAACGTCTCTATAGGGCTTTCATAGATTACGAAAAGGAATTTGATTAAGTAGAGATACCAGCAGTCATAGAGGTATAGCGTAACCAAGGAGTACAGAGGCATACCTGAATATTTTGGCAAATATCTACAAGGATTATACAGCGACCTTGGTTCTCCGAAAGAAGAGTAGAAAGCTACCTATCAAGGAATGGGTCAGACAAGGAGACACAATCCCTCCAATGCTATTCGCTGCATGCTTAGAAGCCTTTAAGCTATTATACTGAGAAGGCTTAGGAGTGAGGATCAATGGCGAATATCTGAGCAACTTTCGGTTTGCAGATGACATTGTCCTACTCAGCAACAATGGCAATGAATTACAACGAATGATTGAGGGCCTTATCCGACAAAGGGTGAGAGTGGGGTTGAAGAATAATATGCAGAAGAAAAAGACAGTGTTCAATAACCTGGCACGGAAACAAGAATTCAGGATCGCCAGTCAGCTTCTAGAGTCTGTAAAGGAGTACATTTATCTAAATAAAATACTCACAAGGCACCCTGATCATGAGAAGGAAATTTAGAGAATAATAAAATTGGGTTGGACTGCATACGACATGTATTGCCAAATACTGAATGGGAGCTTACTCTGTCGGTGGAAAGAAAAGTGTACAATCATTGCATTCAGCCGCTGCCCACATATGGGGCAGAAACTTAGAGGTTAACAAACAAGCTCGAAAACAAGTTAACGACCGCACAAAGAGCGATGGAACGAAAAATGTTGCTCCTAACGCTACGAGACAGGAAGAGAGCGCTGTCGATCAGAGAGCACACGGGGATAGCCGATATTCTAATTGACATTAGGAGAAAATAATGGAGCTGGGCAGGCCATGTAATGCGTAGGAAAGGTAATCGGTTCACCATTAGAGTTACAGAATGCATACCAAGAGAAGGGAATTGCAGTCGAGGACGGCAGAAAATTAGGTGGGCTGATGAAGTTTCAGGCACAAGTTGGAATCAGTTAGCGCAGAACAGTGGAAATTGGAGATCGCTGGAAGAAGCCTTCGCCCGGCAGTGGACATAATTATAGGTTGATGATGAACTTGCGCTATTGAAAATGATGCTTATCCCACACGATACAGCCAGTGAAAGACACCTGAATACCAAATGGGAATGCAAACTCCTTTTGTATAGAAATAGATCTACATTTCAACCCAGAATTGTCATCCACACCTAATGGGAACACGAATGTTTTGTAAGTTCATTTACTCTCTTTTTATTGAATATTTAGGCAGTCTTTGCTTATCTGACTACCCTTGATAACTACGTAAGACCACTTCTTGGTGGTCTTGCCAACTGCTAAAGCATCGCATTCAGTCCTTGCAAGGACTGCAACTCTTATTAAAGTTAAAGTATTAGTTAGCAGTAGTGAAGTCTGTAATGGCGCAGTTTCATCTCGTTGATTGTCGTACAGTTCCTCGTTGTTCTCAACTGCAAATTGCGTCCAAAATGCTAATATTCTCCTTAGAACGGCCATATGTTGAATAATTTTTGCTAAGGTATCCTGATAATCGCTCAGTGCTCTGAATTTACGTTTACTTCACCTATATGTTTTCAACTTTGGGACAGGTAATCCGCCCCTGCGCACTCAGATGCTATGTGACTTTGCTAGATACAAACCAAGTCTCATTATTCCGAAGAGTTGCTCCAGATGGGATGAAATGCCACACAAACGGCGAGTGCAAGGTAATGATAGTATTTCTCATATTGTGGCTGCTACTTACGTCAGAAAACTAGCCTTACGTGTAAAATAAAAAAAACAATTCTTGTAAAACTGTAGGAGAGCATTTGTTCGTAGGTATCTTGGAAAATTTCAGCGAAGCAAACATTTGGGTGCAGCATATCGTTCCCGAAAAAAAGTGAGGGAAATAGGTGACAATTGCATAATCCTGCCAAATGGCAAGGCTCCTGATATGTGCAAGCGCGAGTAAGTGATAAATAAATCTATGGTTGTGAAATCACCAAGCTCAGTTAGGGACTAAGCTTTCTTGTGGAAACAAGGTGCATAAGGCACGCCGTTCGCTCTTTGCTGCCCAATAAATAGGACAGCTACTGATACCTTTGAATTATTTCGAGAATATAAAGATAGATTTTGGCACATTCGGACATGCACTTTCCTTCCCATTACAAACAAATCAATGACCAAGAAACCACCCGTTATCATGAATTACCCCAGCAGACTGCATCCCTAATACAAGAGTCGTTGTTTTGCACATTAGCTAGTTTGCCCAACTGTAGTATTCATTTCCTAATCGAATACCCATCACTTGCGCTTGCTCTGTAATGAGCATTCTTATCCACATGTCTTGTAAAACCAAGCCACTCTTTTCTGTTACTCTCCTCGTTGATAGTATTCATACCTGATTACAGTTTTATATTAATGGCCTAGCATTCCTGGGGAACTGCACGCATTTTTTGAGGGCTACGCATGTATGTACCTAATCATTTTGTACCTAACCATTCGTGTCCTACCCATTACCTAACCCATGTACCTAACCATTGGTGTCACTGGGTAGTCTATGGTCGAATGGATAGCGAATTGAGCTGCTGTGCGGCGAGAACATGGTTCGAAACCTACCTTCGGACTAACGGCAGTTACTGAATATGTGGCAACGTGTACCAATGTGCCACTTTTCAATAAAATTCTTTCATGCCAACTCTTTAGTGAGCTGCGCCACGTATGCAATGGGTTTGCGCCGCTCTTCAATGAACCTCAGGCCAACTTCGGTCACTGAATATGTGCAGCCTATAAAGTGCAGCAAGCGAGGGAACAATTATTTTCAGCGTTCGTAAGAACCGGCATGTCACGCTTCTCGTCTTGGAGGCCGCACGCGCTCTTCTCGGCAGTGGCACTACATGGCACATCGTGTTCAGAAAGAAGCGCGATAAAAAAAAGCCAAGTTGCTGCATGTCGCGTATCTCAGAGTTCGCACCACCGACGCGCCCTGCATTTCGGAGGCCACGCACAGGCTTCGTGGCGGCGGCGCTAGAGGGCACCCAGTGTTCTTATGGAAAGGGGAAAGAGAAGTCATACAGCAGTACACGCCTGATACATCATAACTCATTTTGACAGTGGCAATATGTTGTGCTGCTTTATTTGCCGCCGAAATTTTAGAATAATTATTTAGTGTCATTGTCTCAAAGTATGTGTATTTTTATATGGAAACAATGTTAATAGCCCGGTGACATGACAACGTTTTCTCTTTCCAGGTATGCAAACAAGGAGAATGCGTATTGGAAGTTTAAACTCGGCGTTGAACTTCGGAGCAATCTATTTTGTAATCTGCGGCGTGTTTATTTGAAAATAAAATATTCATGTCGTCCGTGGTATTTTTGAAGCTGACATTTTTCGTGTGCTCTTGCAAACAGGAGTTGTGCCCTTATGCCTCCAACACTGATAACTCATTTACATTGTTTGCATCCTGTGAATGCGGGAATATTATTTAAAGAAAAATATTTATCTGCCAAAATACGAGTGCTAACGGCAGACTAGAGTCCTGTCTGGGGAATGTAAATCATCGCTCAAAATAAAATTAAGAATCGATGGTAGCAAATCAAATCGTAGCAGCAACCGTGCTAAAAATAACGTTGATACGCCCCATCACTCTCTTCGATCAAATCCGTACTTGAATTGTGTACATGTGTAAAATGTAGAAATAAAATTTAATATGGATTTGCTGCGAAACAAACAAACGAAAAGCTACAAAACGAAACCCCCAACAAGTTGTAAGCATGCAGTACAACCCACAGAGGGATCTACCGTGTGGCTTTATATGTACTCCTTGCTAGAACAAGGGACTCCTCGGAGAATTGTCTTCGTCTGGAATCACATACATTTATCTTTGGTTACGGAACACAAAACTACAAATTAAAATCATGATTTTGAAACACTTTGTTCAGGCAGCACACATATTTCGTGCCTCATGTCAGTGGTACAACTTATACTCTCCGTCAATATATTTCAGTGAGCATTACCAGCATGGAAATGTTGTGGACGCATGATCTGCTAATAATATATACAAAAAAAGTAAAGGCGCAGAAATATTATTGCTGACACAAGGCACTTCAAATTTCAAAGCATTGTGAGCGCCGATCTAATTCATTCTCCCACGAAAGTGGCACTGAAAATAACGTATAATTAGAATCGAATGCATCACTTGATGTTTAAATTTCACTTGCAGTGCCTCTACCCTTTTACTTCTTGTAACTGATCAATTGTGAACCCCTAAAAATTTTGTACTTTTGCCCTAAAGACGAAGCATCCATAGCGATAGCAGAATAGGGGCGCGATCTTGTACGCGTTCCAAAATGGAACGGACCATTTTCCATTTTGGAACGCGTACAAGATAGCGCCCTAGGAGACAGCGGTATGAAGTACCGTTAGTACGTTTTATCGACCGTACAAACTGGTAAACAATCGCTTACTATAACTATACCACCAAGCATGGTGTCACGCACGCAGAGGCAAACATCAACATATCTCACTAGATGACCGCGGACACTCACTATCAGAACGCTAGCGTGAAGAAGAGCGGCAGCATCAGCGAGCTAATTGCCTTTCGTGCTGCCTCTAGTTTCAGTGCCAACTAAGCTGCGAGTACACAGCGCTCATGTAGCTATCAGCCCATCGCGTGCATAGACTTAGTACCCACCACAGAAAACATTCAGGCTATGGCCTTAGGATCTGAAAGGTAGCACCGTATTGCGAAAACCACACAAACGCTGCACTAGAGTCCGAGAGTTTGTGAAGTGCATGTTGCAGAAATTATAGCGAAGCCACGGACGAGAATACTGCACGAGAATACGAGAATACTGGACGAGAATAGTGCAGAATTCATAGCGAAGCCACGGACGACAAACCCGGAAGCAGCGTACGTCTTACTGATGGCACGGTTGAGGAAACTGGGGGACCGCGGCTGCTTTTGTCCATGCGCAGCGTAATTCCTACCCCAGTCAACATCATGTCCTTGTGGCACAGAATGCTCGGCAAGAGCGTTAGTAAGTACTTCTTGTTTTTAACATCACAACAGTTTTTCTCGATACGCCTACGAAAATTGCCGATCTCGCCGATGTACACGTGACTGCAGTGTGCACAAGGAATATTATAAACAACGCCGGGATACTTTTCTTTCGGAAGCTTGTCTTTGACATTTACAAGCACGTTTATAATTTTTTTTCGCGGGCACAAGTGCAACGTGCTCATCAAAAGAAGGAAGTACGCGGGCTGTATAGGGCCTGGCTAGTACCAGGAGCATATCGTATCGCAGCGCGTTTACGAGGAAGAAGCGTGACGGAGGAATTTCCAGGTGGGCGGGATAGGAGACGCTGCACGTGAAGTCACAAAGGAAGCGTGATATTCGTTACGTGAAAGTTCAAGACGAATCACTTAGAAAATCTTTTTCAATGTTTTTAGGAGAGCTGCAGGTATGTTCCGAACGTTGCATGAGCGATGCGGCGACAGAACGTTTGCGGCAAGCAGGGTGAACTGACTTGACTTTCAAGTCAGCACTTTTTCGATTAATTCACCCGACTCACGCACATTGTGTTCGGCCGCAGGCCACAAGTGATGATAGAGCATGGCGCAAGAAGCAGAGACCGTCGGTAATCCACGATTTGCCGCACTGGTACAGCTGGCTTTGTGTATTTTCAGTAGCCTATAGTAGCAGGATAAGAGCCATTTTGTTAAAGGAGTCTGTAGTATACAGGTGCTTGTGCCTCGGAGGGACGGAAGAAAACCCATCCGTGAGTAACATTTGCAAGGATTTCTGTACTTTGCTGGTAGGGTCCTTGTCAAGATCAATATATGCGTGGTACATATACACACTGCATGTATTTGGGGTATAAAATTGCCGATGACCACGCTTGTGAACATTATTCCAGGAAATCTTTAAAAGCTTATATCATCTAACATCAATCTACAGCAAGGCATTCTTAGGTGAACATCACTGGCCAATACTGGTATATATTCGGCCATTCTAAGCTTACCAAATTATGTTGCGAATTCAGTGACAGAACTTCGTATGCTCTAAATGATTATTATTTTAATTTTGCCTGTCAATACTTACTCTGGCCACTAACTCCACAACAGTAAGGTGGATGCACCATCTGATTCTACTGTTGAGTGTAAAAATATTGTTACTGATACAGGACCTTTTATACTTGACTTAATGATTGTGAGTGATGAACTATCTAGTTCTAGTCATTCGCAGATGATACTAAAAGTTGACTTAACAGTAGACTAGAGGGTATCCTTTTTTGTAATGTTGCCTGCGATACCTCTCTTTTACTGTCTCTACTTACGAAAACACATGGAAATGATTATTTTGAGCCAGCCATGTACAGGTTCAACCAGCTTAGTTCTGCAGTCTTAAATGAATTACGACGCAGCACTTTAACTCGTCCGCGTTTCTTCGCGTTATTTCCTTTAAAAATTGCGAAGCACAACGCATTCATTCCATATCGCTGCTCGAGATGGAATAAAATGCAGCAATGAATACTGTTTAATGGTCATGCACTCGACTCGCTAATAGGGTTATACACAAGAAAAGGAATTATAAGGAGTAAATAGTGCCCTCAACTATTTATAACGAACAATATGAAGATATCTAAACAGCTCTGCCACACACCCTATTTTCGTTTTGAAAACAACAAAAAAATATTTCGCATTTTCGTATTACGCGCATTTTCTTAGGGTCTTCACAAGGCTCTGCCCAGAATAACGGAAATAATTTAAAACAATGCGCATTGATGATGAAGATGTTGGAGCCACGAGAATTCATTCGCGGCTGGTGTGGTGATAAGTGAAATGGTAGCATGCACCGTTCTGTGTCTTGCATTTCATCAATTGCCGCAGCATATATTTGTTTGAGGGGTTCGTGAAACTACTCAGGTAGTCAATAAGCGTACGGCAGTACAAGACGAATTGATGGTGCACAGCGAGATCTGTCAGCCTGTTGGTGGGATATCCTTTGGCTCGAAGGGTGGGCCATCTGAATGAGCCGCCGCTCGACCGAGGGAAAGTTTTAATTCATTGTAAAGGCATATTCTTGGAGACAGAGTATCGAACGGCTGAGACACCCCATCAAATGTTTCAGTGACGAGAACTCACTTTAGATCATCGCGCTCCGAAAAAAAAATCACCACCGTACAAGTATGGACCGAATTTCTGTACAGATCTACACAATAGCAGGCTACCGTGGAGGGAGTTCGGCTGGCGGGGGCGACGACTTGCTTACTGGTGGCCATGCTGGCTTGGGCAGGATGACGGGCCCACTCTCTTCAAAATGATGGAGGACCATGATGGATGTAAGGCTGACGTTTACGGTCTAAAACGTGTTGTCTGAATGCGAATATCCGAGTAACATTGTACTACACGCCAACGTTTGTGAAGTGGTACAGCAATTGTAGCGAATCCATGGACGAAAGACCCTCAAATACAACAACAACAAAAACCAAGGCAGCTGCAAAATTTGTTCCGTTGGCTCGGAAACCATCGAACACCTATATGGTCCTGTTGCAGATCAGCATGTCGTTTTGTTCGACAAAAGGCCAGCGTTCACGAGAGAAGTAAGCATTTCACCTACCCTCTTTAAACTATAAGAAAATCTGGTGAAGAAAAACAACACTGAGCGTACAAGTCGCAAGTACATTTTCTCATTGCTGAGAAGGAAGCAGTGTTGCCGGTTCAAATGTAGCTGGGGGTTACAAAGCAAAAAAGGCAACATGGTAAATTTCAACAGGCCATCATCGGTCCTCCTCTTTTCAGTGTCAACAGCCCGAACCAAGATAGATGCTGAATAAGTACTCGGTGCCTTGTGATGTATCGAATGCGTTGTCAACCTGGGGAAGAGAATAGGCATATTGGCGCGTGAACCATATTGACGGATAAACTTTATTGGCGATTTATATTCGCATGCAAAATAGTCCATATTAGTCTGGCACCACTCTTGGTTTCTACCAGCTCGCATAGCTTCTTTTCTTTGAATAAGGGAGACACAGCTAAATCGCTGAGAATTTCTGAAGGTAACCGATATTTATAGATGTTACCAATTTCGAAATGGTTAGCAATGCAGCCTGCGTCGGAGCCCTGATGCGCCCGTGTGACCTAGGTGTCGATGAGAAAACCCAACCGACGCTAGTGTCGGTAGAGCCTGCGAAGCGTAGTCTGTTCTCTCAGTCGTTTGTACATGCTGAATGTTGCTGTTTCACGATACGTTCGGCTGGTTGGCGCAGATGTAGCACACACTTGGTACCTGTGCTTCGACAAGTTGATCATGACTCTCTCAGGAGATCTTACAAGCGGAAAGCAGGCGATGAGCACTCTCCAAAAGACAGGCGCGCCATTTCGCCCTTAAGCAAAGCTTAAACCTGGACAGGTCAGACTAAAGAATTAACTGAAATATCGAATGCTGACTGGGTAATATTACCTATGAGTCGAAATGATGTGCTCTACTAAAAAAACAATGATGTTTTATATTTTCATCTCAGATAACGCGAAAAAATTGCCCGTCAACTTCGAGCAGCGCCACCATACGTGGGCTACGGCCTCTAACGTAGCAGTAGTCTTCGATTTAGAGGAAAGGCAAGTTATCTGGGAAAATAGTTTAGCACAGAACTTCTGCTTTATAGACCCACATGCAGAGGTCGAAAATAATTAAGGAAAGGCCGGACATTGTGGTCACAGTAGAAGGCACCAGGATACCGATAGTGGAGAGCCTAAGAATACTGGGACTACGTATATGCGAAAACGGTCATAATGGAGAAACCATTAGACTACTGGATAATAGTGTTCACCAAACAATTAGACTAATAAAGCGGATATCCAACAGGAACTATGGCATCAAAGAGCACAATCCTATTCGATTAATAGAAACATTCGTAATCAGCCGTATTGTATATGTGGTCCCTTACCTTAAGCTCTACGCTGCGGAGAAAGCCAAGATTGAATGCATCATTAGAAAGGCGTATAAGCAAGGCTTGGGACTTCCAGCAAATACGTCAAACGACAGGTTGCTAGCACTCGGCGTGCACAACATGTTAGACGAACTTATTGAGGCCCACAGAGTGGTGCAGTATGAAAGACTTACGCAGAGTTTGACGGGTAGACACATCTTAGACGACATCGGAGTATCCTGCAAAGCACAGCACGGACGGCGGGGAGACATCCCAAGGAAAATAAGGGACATCTCTCAATACTCCCAATCCCCAGAAACATGCACCTTGGAGTTTTACGAAGATAGAAGAATCGCAAGAGCGAGAGCTCTCCACAAAAGATTCAGTAGTGCTAGGGACGTGGTCTATGTGGACGCGGCGGAGTACACAAACAGACAGAGTATGTCGATAGTTGCTACCAGTCTACAGGGTGACTCCAGAGTTAGTGGCACTGTAAAAACAGGAAAGGCTGAGGTGGCGGAGGAGGCTGCCTTAGCACTGGCAATAGCCTCCACAGAGGCCAACATCATTGTGAGTGACTGCAAGACCGCTGTCAAGAACTATGCCAAAGGAAGAATCTCGCCGGAAGCGCTAAGAATTTTAGCCAACTATCGTGAAGATCGAGATGTTTACATTACGTTTCCTTACCCGCACACTCCTCCGCATTACGCATTACGCACCCGCACACTCCTCCCTTCCCGGGAACGAAATAGCGCACAACCTGGCTCGAGAACTGACGGACCGAGCAGGTGACACGCAAATACTGGGAACGGAGAGAGACCGGATGACCACCTTTACCGAGATAACCAAACACTATAAACAGGGCAGGGCCCGTTCCCTCCGGCACACTCCTCGCTAAGTAGACGGCAAGCGACAGCATGGCGCTTATTGCAAACAGAAACATATCCGAACCCGGTGGCCTACCACCGTTACTATCCAGAACTTTACACCGATACTTGCAGATTCTGTCAAGGAAGGGCGGACTTACAACATATTGGTTTGCGATTGTCTTGGGACACCCACACAGAATAAAACGCACAAGACCAGAGAGCAGTGGGAGGCCGCGCTGCTCAGCTCTGCACCAAAAGACCAACTTAAGTCAATACAGCAGGCCGAAGAGGCCGTCGTCTACGTAGAGAGGCCTAGGTCTCACAAATCTGCTACACAAATAAATTTTATTCCTCCTCCTCCTCCTGGCTAGCGAACGCAAACGCAGGCTAAGCCATCTTTCTTGTTAAAAGAATGACTGGGTGTGCGAAAGCGCTGCCAGGAGGGCAATTTTTTTCTTTTGCACATCGGTATCATCTCGGGCGCCATGCAGATGCTGCACCTGCAACGCCACTGGTGACGCTCCTCATCACGTCAGTAATTTCAGACGGCTGGCGGCTGCCAGTGCGTTGTTCCTTATGCCCAACACCGTGTTGCCTTGCGTTCTGCGTCACTTGAACATGTTGCACATGCGTGCATATATGTCAACATGCTATTAGTACAGGCCACTGACTGCTGGGCCACTTGTACGTAAGGAACTGAAAACACATCGCCGCCGCGTATTTGTGCCTGAAGATGAACCCTCGTCTGAAGTTATGCCCTAAAGCACGCAGCCCATTCGCATTTTCGCAAGTATAAGTGTATACAAAATGTGATTATGCAGTACACTTTACCAAAGCTGAAATATGCGTTCGGCCGTGGGCTGAGGGTTTACCGAGGTCTCCACGAACCGGGAGCGTTGCCGATGTATATAATTGGTTTTTCTTGATTGCATCCAGCCGATCTTGTATGCGATCGCCTTCCCGATACGCTTTGGACTACAACGGCCCCAAATCCATGGTCTGTCCGAGTACCAACGTTGACCTACCCGCCGGCCCTCGTGGAGCTCTTGCACCATCATCCATTTATGGTCAAGTGCCCTTCTGAGGCCTTTCGTTTGTCAGTGTCATCTTATTTGCTTGGCATGCTTTGCACAGCGAGAATAGCGGAAAAGCTGCCAAGGAATGTACACCTTGTAGATAAAGGGCACACCAAAGACTTACTCCCAAGGTGAAGATAACGATATTCGAGCTTCGGCCTAGAAAGGCAAGCAACAGTAAAACCTCAACGATAGCAGCGAACAATGTGGTCGGTCGAAAAGTGTAATCTCGTTGGTCGAGATCAACCACTTTTTATCACAATCATCCGCGATGTCCACATCTCTGGAGGTGTCTTGTTTTTCTGAGCTGAGTTTATTGGTGCTAATGAAAGAAATGGACATTGCCATTTAGGTTAATTGAACCCCCTGCATAATCAACATGCCATCATTGCACTCCAATGCTGCGCAGTGCTGCAGACGACCACTATGCGTCAAGTACTATCATGTTTGACGGGGCGTCCCACGTTGCGCTTTCCGACATAAGTCTCTAAAGAATAATATTTATTTTCTCCTAGTCCTTACGGCCAGAAATAAAACTGTGCATAATAATAATATATAATAATGACTTATTACAAAAATACACCAATCAGAACCCTACCTTCTATTCTTCCTTGCATTGCAGTTTGATAGCGTTGGAATACGGTTGTATACCAGATTAATTACTGGTGCAGGCGTGCATTCCACATTGTTGAACATATTTCTCAACGCGGGCGAAATATAAGGGCTTTCTTTACTCATGCTTATTATAGGCCTTGTAGTGACTCCAATAAATGCGACATGTATACATTTGTAACTTGTGTAAAGTTTAGTATGAAGAGTGCTTTGTTTTCTATTTAAGTTGCTTTCTAGTGTAATGTTCTTTTATACTCAGCTACGGTTTCAGTTGAATGCTGAGCTCTGTAGTAGCGAAGGTCTTAAACCCGTCCCAATTATTAAAAGACATTAAAATAGTGACGAATTTTTGACTTGTCGGTAATTGAATCTTGTATGGGAAGATGCGTTAGCAATATGAAGGACTGTGGAATTATTGAGAAAGGTCATTCCAATTTCAGAATAATTATCTTCTATTTCATTTCATCAGAAATGAAAGAAAACAAGAAAATGTGTGACCGTCAGATGCTATGACGCCGGTCATTACCACGAGGAAATGTGCGCTCGTCATCCAAATCGTGCTGGAAGCGTCAACATATGTGAAGAACAGAATGTCAAATGCAGTTTCCAAATGGGAATCAAATGTCAACATGCTCTGCCTCCGTTTGAAGCGGACATTAAATGGTAATTGTGGAACTCATGCGTAGATTTTCTCTTCAAAACAGACACTAGATTTTGTTGCAAATCTTCGATGACCTACCAAAATATACGACAATGAACTGTATCGGTTAACACACAGTGAAGACTGCGGTTACGCAACTGGACACGTAAAACACAAGCTGCAATCTAACATAATGGTCATGATGCAGAAGCCTCGAAGAGTATGGGCTGTTGTGTAGACGTTGCACATATAACGACAGGAGGAACGAAATAGTTATTTCATATCCAATTTAAACATCATGGCTTTAGAATCACTAGACATATATACGTCCTCAAATCCGTTAATTGTGAATCATGCGGTGAAGCAAGCGCGAGGCAGCTGCACCGTCACTTTTGTATTTCGGCACGTGGGCGCTTTGAAATTATCTCAACTAACGGCTGTGCGTTGCTGTCTATCAAAGTAATTTATGCAGCACCTCCAATTATCTGATGTCACTGCGTTGTGTCAAATATGGTTCCGTGCACATACGAGACTTACCCAACAGCCCTAAATATGCGCTACCATTCTTACAATAAGCAATTAAAGAATATGCGACACGTGTTAATAGGTCAAGTGTGTCAGCACTCTGTGGTGCTTTGCTGCATGAAGCTGTCTGTTGCCGCAGCTTTGAATTTGTGAGTGCTACGCCAAAGAACAAACGCAAGGTCGCCGTACCCCAGGATGAAAAAGGCCTACCTCCTCCATAGTATTTTTTCCCTCTCCTACTTTATCGTCGGTAACTATAGCCTAAATTTCTCTGCTTGCTCTTAATTTTCTCCAAAGCAAATTTTATGCATAGCACCTAAATTGTTCTTTCCAAAGTTATCGTGTTCTTCCTATTCGCGGTTCGAAGAAGAAAAAACACTTAACAGAACAAATGTAAAACGTAAAATTATGAAGAAGCGGACGGTATACTGTATTTTCTGCGAACATGTCTTATGCTGTGGTATATAAATTAGCAGTAAGCGCCCTCCCGTTATTGGTACGATTGACACGTGATGTTAAGGCTCGTGCTTTTCGTCACACATGCACATACGGTATTTTGTAAAAGTAGAGCTTATGAACAGTGTAGCACGATTATAATGATAAACCAAAGATTCCAGTAATGGATACTGCACGCTTTTCTAATCACGTCGCAACATGAAAAAAAAATACACATGAGCACCTCTAATGTAATCTAAAGATGTATTTATGCTATAGTGGGGATAATTTTACTCAGTGATTGGTTTTAGTCAATTTCAATATGCAGCGTGCGTATGAATGGCGAACCATAGCAAACAGATGGCGATAACCTGAAAGAAAAAGGTATATAGATTCCACATGAGAAGGCAAAGGTAGTAAGATGAAATAAGGTGTAATAGTTTTTATCCTTGTCCGACGTAAGATTAAGTTCTAACGCGACTACTAACAGCAATTGTGCAAAACTTGTCGCCGGATGGAAACATTTATTGAGAGTCGTAGTAACTATATACTTCGTCTGTTTTTCAATCACTTGGCCCAAGCACCTGCTTTATTCTTCATAGCATGTAAGAAGAATTGCAAAACACCTGCCCCCCCCCCCCCCCCCTAGTACAGACATACAGAGTCATAGGTACTAGAAGGCCACACTTTTAATTTGATATCTGTACTTACAGCGCAATGTCCTCAATTACAGGATCTTCCATCCCGTTATCTAAAAGAAAGTGATAATAAGCAGTTTATTTGTACGAACGTATCTCCTTTAGTAGATTTGGTACTTTTCCTACATTGTTCCAGTGGCCGATGTGTACCAAAACAACTGCGTTGGAGGCCAAATAGAAGTAGCATGAGGTTCGACAAGCTAGAATACAGGAAACGCTTTTTCATACTAACGAATCTGTGACATCGGGCTAAGTTTACAGGTTTCATAACTAGGTGCACTTCGACGGTGTTTTATTCACCTTGTGGGTAGCAGCTGCCTCAGCATATTCGATCTTATACACGCTGGATAAATGAAGTTTTGTAGAGAAGCATTGGTGTGAAAATGAGGAATAAGGATTATAAACAGGGATAAGGTGCCTCAGAAAGGCTGGCCAACGTTTCGATAGGAGGACCTATCTTCGTCAAAGGCGAAGATAGGTCCTCCTATCGAAACATGGGCCAGCCTTTCTGAGGCACCTTATCCCAGTTTATAATTCTTATTCCTCGTGTGCTACTCCATTAGTCAGCCATCTTTTTTGATATTGGTGTGAAAATGAAATGTGCGATGAGCTTTGATGTATAATGTTGAAACAAGAACAGATTTGGCCAAAAGATTTTCTAAAAGTTTGGCAACATTTTTGCTGCCTCACAAAAGGCAAGTTTACATAAAATTAATACTACTTGTACCCTCGGGCAAACGAGGCTAGTAAACAGTCACATGATTTTGCATTTGGAATTCCCTTTGCAGATGTTACACAATATTACGCAATAAACCAAGGAGTTTTACGCTATCAAAAGTAAGGACACGCCGCGGTGGCTTAGCGGCTATGGTGTTGCGTTGCTAAGCACTGGGTCTTGGGATCAAATCCCGGCCGCGGTGGCCGCTTTCGATGGGGGTGAAATGCAAAAACTCCTGTATCGAGTCCATTGCGCGCACGTTAAAAATTCCCTGGCGGTCAAAACTAATCCAGAGACCCCCACTACGGCGTGCCTCAACCAAATCGTGGTTTCGCGCCTTAAAAACCAGACTTATATAGATGATGTTAATTTTTAAGTTTTACGAAATTTTTTAATCGCCTGTGGCAGGTAGCATAATTGGTATCGTTGAGCTGGATTATTCGAAGAGGCGGACATTAGTAACACGCGAAATCGAAACACACATTCAACTAATTAACAAAAGTTGACTAATGAACTTCTTAATTACTTCACGATACATATTGTAATTTACGAATTGTAGCCGGTGAGCTTGCAAGACGCGTCCACTTGAAATTAATTTCCCGGAGACGCAACATTGCGTATTCGAACAGTCGCGTCTTCCGAGTCAAGTTTCGATGGTTCCCTCAATTTTTTTTCATATTTTTGCACAGTAACTTTAAGGGCCCCATGCCGCAGAAAATCCCGTGTCGGCGTCCGGCGTCGGCATCAGTTAAAGAAAAATTATCCCGAGCCATGCAGGCCCTCCACGTGGCACATAGGCGTTACTTTGATAATTACATTTCTCAAAGTAAAATGTGTAAGAAAATTCGTAAAGTACAACTTGTACACAACCCACAGACAGGATACCGTCAGATTTTAATTTCAATATATAGCCACTGGACTCAATGCATGGCTCTAGTATGGCCTCAACGTGATGGACATGTATATACGCACTTCTTAATCCTTATCATAATCATTCATCGCTCTTTTTATCCCCTCCCCCCTTTCCCCAGTGTATAGTAGCAGGCCAGAGCAAACTAACGCTCAAGCCGACCTCTCTGCCTTTCTTCAAATAAACCTCTCTCTCTCTCTCTCTAATTTCAATATACGAGAAAACATAGTTCCGTTACGCGGCAACTCAAACACAAACCCGTTTTCAAGCTGCCGTTTGAGGTCTGTCTTAGTGGGAGCGGCGCGCCCCACTCTTTTCCTTGCAACACCATCCAGATGGCGCTCGGCTGCCGTGCATCCGTACAGCAGTGGATCCAGCCATGCAGGGCAGCGAAAAAAAAGTACGGTTGATCCCTCTTTCATAGGAATCGGTAGAGCAGGAAAGTGGAACGTGTCTTCTTCACAGAAGCTGTTGCACGTTCGTTCGTGAACTCACGGTCCGTTGCAGCGAAAGCCACACGATTTGCGGGCCGCAGACCATGTCGCAGGTTTGTTGGCGCACGGCGTCCTGTTGGCAAGCGCCGTCCTGCTGGCGAGTGGCATCGGCGAAGGTGCGAGCATTCTGGTCCGGCTCCTAGTGTCTATGGCAGCCAGTCAAGCTGCTACGGCACACAGCGGCAGGAATGCCGGTGGCACAGTTAGCATCATGTGCCGCGAACACGCGTAGGCATTCGTGCTTCACTCTGGCGTGTCTCTCGCCGGAGCAAAGCGAGATTCGCCCGGCACCATCGTTGGCTTTCAACGCTTTAGGTGTCTTAGGTGGTGCCATCGCAAGCTGAAGCCGTAGGCGATGCGCTGCTGATGCACGTTGAAGCCGCAATCCGTAGGCGACGAGGCGCCACAGGCTATAATCCGATGCTAACTGCCTACACGAGGCCACACAATAAATCGATTTGTCTGATCTTCGGGCTTGTGGATTTAGGCGTTCTTGTGGCTTTGTTTTGTGCGCTTTATATGCCTTCATTGCCGTAAATTTCAGAGCAATCTACACTTTTCGAAGCGCAAAAGACGCTGTAAACACGCACAATCGCTACTAATTACAACGATTGCGCTTGTCGAGGCGGCCAAACAGAAACGCGCCAAGCGCCTCAATGCACTGGC
This sequence comes from Dermacentor silvarum, assembly GCF_013339745.2. Classification (NCBI taxonomy): domain Eukaryota; kingdom Metazoa; phylum Arthropoda; class Arachnida; order Ixodida; family Ixodidae; genus Dermacentor; species Dermacentor silvarum. Next base: position 103,600,695 of record NC_051162.1, on the reverse strand, counting down.
TTGCCCGCGATAAATTGATAACGGCGTTTTATTTCGCATGTCGAGGCGTTCGTCCGTGGCTAGGGAGCATGGCATGTAGGCTCGCTATTCGTGGCGTAATGGAAACATCGGGCTTCTCTTAGGAACCACATGAGAGGACGAATTTCACATCTCTCACGCCATCCTATGGCAGGCACGAACACGAGCCACGAGAAAGCAGCTCATCTGGGTGCTGGGTCACCAAGGGGTAGCCGGAAATGAGATGGCACACAACTCGGCCCAAGCCTTCCTTCCCCAGGCCCTATCTACCGACCCCTCAGTCAGCGGTATTCAGTTACCAACACCGATAACCGCAATATGAAGAAGTATTGCAACTATATCGCCTGCGTAGACGAACGCTACCTCATCCCGCTAAGGGACTTACTAAAGCAGAAGAGACCCGTCTGCGCAGGCTCCAAATTATGTCGTACGGCAGCTCAGACGTGCTGGCCAAAATAGATCCCGAACATTTTCGCTACATGTAAATTCTGTGGTGGCCGGGCTTAGGTGTACCAGGTGGTTTGGTCCTCCCAAACGAACAGCAGCATAGCGCAAATTACGCAGCCGACGTGGGAAGGGTGGGAGGAGTATTTGTCGAGCCCGGCACTCGGGGACCAGCGGAGCCTCGTGGAGCGGGTGTGGGTGGCAGCCCTGTCCAACGAAGTCCCAGAATAGGGACCCGCCCGACCCTCACCAGCAATAACTATAATACAACATATAATTTTCGATGAATGTTTTATTAATTCATTCTTCCAGAGTTTCTGCTTTCGAATAGTGCCGTCGGACAACAATAATGTTTTTATTGTATGATTATTTATTGTATAATTATTGTATGAAACTATGCACGAGGCTATACTTGGTTGTTTATTCTATTACATCGCATTGGACCCTCCACTGTGCTGTAACTACCGAAACGCTCCCTTTTGGCGCTCGTTGGTGTCACAAGGCAGTGCTTCGCTTCCCCGCTCCTAGATGGCGACTATCACATCCGTTACACCCGTTGCCGGAAATCAGTCGTTTAGTCCCGAGATAAAACACTTTCGTGTTAAAAAGAAGAACCAGACCAGCGTCTGCAGGTAAACGTTACGGTTACATAAGCTGCAGTTCTTAACTTGACTTGTCCTTAACTTGTTCTCGAGCTTCTAAGCTAAGGACCGCACAAAGAGCGATGTAACGGAAAATGTTAGGCCTAACGTTAAGAGACAGGAAGAGAGCCGTGTGGATCAGAGAACAAACGGGGATAGCCGATATTCGAGTTGACATTAAGCGGAAGAAATGGAGCTGGGCAGGCCATGTAATGCTTAGGATGGATAACCGGTGGACCATTAAAGTCACAGAATCGATACCAAGAGAAGGGAAGCGCAGTCGAGGAGGGCCGAAAAATAGGTGGGGTGATGAAGTTTGGAAATTTGCAGGTGCTAGTGGGGATCATCTAGCGCAAGACAGGGGTAAGTGGAGATCACAGGTAGAGGCCTTCATCCTGCAGTGGACATGAATAGGCTGATGATGATGAAGCTGCAGAGGCCGGAAAGCGTGAGAAGCAGTCAGGCATCTTTGAATGCTATCATGTTCTACTGTTGAAGGCGAAGCTTAAGCGTCCTCCAAGTTTTTTGTTTTCATTTTAACAGCGAAGCTGTTGTAGGTCGAGGCTTCGCCATCCGTCCGTCCGTCCATCCTCCTGTGTCACGCAGGTCACGTGACCAGGAGAGGATGAAAGCAACATGAGAGCCGCGCCGGCGGAGGGCAGGTTACGTGACCAGCAGAAGAGGAGAGTTGCGCTGGGGGAGGAGGCGACCAATGAGAGGCCGCTCTGGGCGTCAGGAAGAGAGGAGATGGGCATAAAAAGAAGTTTCCGTGCGGCGCACCCTTTCGGATAACTGCTGCCGACGTCGTCCGCGTTTCCCAGCGTTCGCACCGAACGCACGCGGTGTCCGTGACTGCAGCCGATGCCTCTGGCGGCGGCTTGGCAGGTTTCGACCAGAGAACTGGATACTCATCGGGTAGCGTCGGAAGTCGCTGCCTCTTCTCGCCTCGCAACGTTTCAATATAAGTTCGTGTTGTAGATCTCTGTTTACGCATTTGCATGACGTGCAACACATGCAAACGTAACATTCGGTGTAACTAACACAGCTTCGCTGTTGACCATCTTCACGGAGTGGAAGGGAGGTGACATTATTTACAGCGTAAGCTGTTATGTGTTCATTCCAATAGCGGTTTCGGTTCGCGATGGTGTCCGCCTCCACCGACTGTGTGCGGTGACCATAACCGCTTTTGCCAGAAACTGCCAAAAAAAGTACCCGGTTCCCGCCAGGATCGAACCAGGGACCGCTGCGCGGGAGTAAAATTACGCCTGAGTCACGCCAGCGCTTGCTATCAGGTAGCGTGAAAATGCCCTATAAACGCGCCCTAGGCCGGCGCGCAGGCGCAAACGACGAGATGCGATTCAGAGAAGGCGCGCAATCAAACCGATCCCGGATGCCTTGAAGCGTAGATCTACATGCGCAGGCTACAACCATGCATCATCGGGCTCAGCAGACTGCTGTGCAGAGAGCATTACAAGTCGCAGCTCGCTGTAGACGCCGTGCGGACAGTTCAGATCGTTTTGTCAAAACGAGGCGAAGAGACTTTGCCGTGAATACCCTGTTGAAGCGTGGTGCCGAAATGGTAGCTACTATTTATCTGTGCTGTGACTGTGCTGCGTGTGCCGCGTAGGCCTGTGACTTTTTTCTTGGGCACCTTTTTATTCAGCCAGAAAACAAAGGCACGCAGTTATTATCTCCTCCAAAATACCAGTTACATCTTTCTGGTATTTTTCTACGCAAATTTTTCTTGACATCTTAAACGTAATATCTGGTATTTACGAGTTTACGAGTAATTACTTAAAAATGAGTAATTGACTGCCATCAGCAACAAAATTGCTGATGGGTAGTTAACCTGGCTGTAAAAAAATATTTACTTCGTTCTGTTCGCGTACAGTGCTTCATCCTTTTTTAAAGAAACATGATGCATGATAACTTTCACACACTCTATAATATTACAACTAAGCGTAAATGCAAAGACGTCACCAATAATGATCATACGACAGCCTAAAATATATTGCGCATTTTGTAATAATATTCAAGGCGGCAACTTGGTCAATACTTTATTAAATTATAGACTAGCCCGGTCCCACCTCCACTGGAAAAATTGTGGTTATGAACTTTGGGAACGGTAATGCACCAAGGATGAAAACGTTTTTTATTCAAATCACCATGCAGGTGGCACACACACTCCCATAAGCTAGCACTTCACCCCTCATTTGCATGAAACTGGCGGCAATCTCCATTACGATTTCTGGATTGGCTTAATAATTAATGCTAGCGGGACCCACTGAATTGCTTGTTTGTGGTGCGTTTGCCGTTATAGATGCTGCGGTTACCTTAAGTAATGGATAAAATATGAAAGTTGCAAGCACCGTACTTGCAATATTATTCCCCCCAAACACTGTCATCTATTGGCGCTAATGATTGTATTTTGTTGAGCCATACTGTTTTACTGATTTGCTTGCATATAGATAAATACAGCGACAAAACTTTAAGGTTAATGTCGGCCGTAGCTTCTCCGATAAAATAAAGCTTTTCGACACCTAAAATTCTCGATGATTCCTGGAGCTAAAATACACGGAAGACTGTGAAATATATATTTAGATGTATAAATGATTTATTATATACTTTGGTTGAAAGCTGATCGATGTACATTAACCTATGTGCGTGCACCCATTATCACTATGACCGTTAGTTGTTGTTAGTTGTGTCATGGGTCAATGAATATGGATGGCCTCTTTGAAAGATGAGCTTACTTTGCGTAAGCTCTCGAATTTTTTTTAGCATGGCTCCGGGGTGCTGTTGAGTGCTACTGCTGTCTTGCCATGTAGCTGATCCGTGCAAAAAAATTAATTACGTGCCTCTGATGGTAGGATCAAGCCTCTGTCCCCAGCATAGCAGCCTGGTGCTCTAAGCATTAGGCCAGAATGAAACATGTCGTGCTACTGCCAGCTAGCTCTTTGAAATGATTGCCGCATCTGTCACACTGCGCAGCCAGTAGGCACGCCAGTTTCCTTTATGACAAAGACGCAGTAATGAAATGGGACAAATTTCCAGCATTTGATTAACTGCTTAATGAAAGCATCGCTTCTCATAGGCTCCAAGATGTGGCTTGCACCTGCATCATTTTTCTGAACGATGCCAAGGTACATTTCCGTGTACATAACATTTACTTGATTTCATCTCTCTACCAACCGGCAAAATATGAAGAGCTAGTGAAAATAGGTATGTGGGGCTTCAGATGAGCGAGGAAATAGTTCGCAAACAATTACATGAGCTACACTTTTATGCCCAGAACCACTGGAATCGCCAGCTGCTTTCGTGGCCGAGACATGCCTGATTTTTGAGAACGAGCTCGTGAAGCGTCTGTTAAACGAAGGCCGAAACATACAAGAGTATGCAGCATCATTTGTGGCATCGGTATGTAGCCAGAATTTTATTCGTGCGGTTTGCACATTTTTAAGTAAATGGACTGTTTTCTTATTTAGAGTTATTTTAGGGAAGTGATGTTTCATGAGCTGACGCAGCTTATTCAATCTATGATCACGATTGTGATGAAATCATTTTGACATATATTTAAATAATGACAATTGAAATCGCGTATAGCACCTATTTAGACATTTTTGAGGGTGGTATTCTAAAGTAATGAAATATGCTGCCGAATAAAGATACACTGTTTATATGTAGGATTCGGGAATGATTGCGTATTGCTCGAAATCAAAGAACCCTACATACGTATATCCGGTGTTCTAGGGATCGCTAAAATTAAGTACCTGAGCCGTTTCTGGTATTCATTATAAACGCTCTGAACGTGCGTATGTATGAAATGATGATGAGCCGTAAGACGCATGGGGAAGGTAGTATTGTCTATGCATGGGGTCGTCTACCTAGTCCGCCTCAGCGGCTGCTAGTGGAGTGGTAACGAAAATATAACTATGAGTAACGCTAGGGCCATGAGCAAAACGAGTAGTTTAGAGTATTACTAATACTTAAAAAGCTGTTTGTAAAAGCAGTGCGCTTACGGCATTTGAGCTACGCTCCGCCAGATAAGATGAGTATTGGGTCTCCCTACTTCAACTTTTCTCGATCTTACTTAGCTGGTGGCTTTCTTCTTGCCGTACAACTTGTTGATGCTTTATTCGGAAATTATCACTCGTTTACTCGTATTTACGTCTTCGTAAATGATCTGGTATTCAACCGCAAGAAAAATGATGCCTGGAATGTTCTGTGCCCAATCACGTCTGCCGCGCACGGAGACATTCACATCAGCGAGAGCAATGTCATGATAAGAATAATACCTTTGTTTTGATTTTGTATCCGCATATATACAGGATGCTAAATCCAACATTATCTTTGGCATAATTGTGCATTTTCTTCTTACTCTTTTCCATGGGTATCCGCTCTATCACTCGTGTTAACTGGTATATGGAATTGTTTTGCGAAAAAAGAAGTTATGTTCTTAAGGTCATAATAAAAGAGAGTCGATCATATCCGCAAACATTTTTAAGATGGAGTCAATTTTTGTTCCCCGGAATCCATTACGCTTATGATATAAAATACCTGACACTGTTCAATAAAATTAGGGAAACATGTACATGCTAACTGCTCCATTTAAATATTACAAACATATAGGTGCACTAACTTAACATTGGCGATGTAGTATATATTCGAGATGTAGTATATATTATAACGAGTTCCTCGACGCAGTGCATCTGGAAAATAGCGGAAATAAATGTTGCTGTCGAAATTATGAAGGCATAGTGCCTACCTATGAATCGTCTTACAATAGGTGCCGGCACAGCGATAAATATCGGGATAAGCATGTCGTTTCATTGAGGATCACTTAGAAAGGAAGGATGCGCCGCAGTATGCATTCGCGCAAACTGTCGCAAACTAAAAAGCTGGAGTCCTTAAAGTTAAATATTATTCTGGTAAATTGACTGGTCAAGAGAACTTATTTTTCCATATTCTTTTACCAGCTCAACTTGATCCTGAAACAGCTTAAACCTCCTGGCATGATTGATTTGACGTCTCTTTTAATAAACTATGCGGTAAGTAGCTTCACTTCGGCATGTTCTTGTCTTCACGGCTGATAATTTTTCAGGGGCCCGATGACTATTTGAAGTATACGAAGAACAATCGTGTCGACGGTAAGACCACCGTTCTGAGGTTGGTGGCCTATGGCTGGTCAAGCAACGAAATCCCGCGCGCGGACATGACCATTGTTTTGATAGGGTAAGAAACAAAAATGAATGCTGCAAGCACTGTGGGGATCCACATTCTGCGAGAAATAATGTTGGCTGCGGGATATCCAGTACTGTTTCAGGTTTGTGCAAAACATTACTATAGTTCTGTTCGATTTGAATGCGCCATTGCAATCTAGTTCACGGCGGGGCACGCGAAGTTCAGCATTTGTGCCGCTCAATTTTAACAGTTGCCGGGACAACGCGACACTAGAAACGAATTTCGAGATGCATACTTGAAGGCGGCATTATGTTGCATCCGCCTAATGCACACTGCCCGAGTCCGGTTGAGTCCTCCTGAATCGTAGCTATATATGGTGAGCTCCTAAGCCGTAAACATAACCTGATTTGTGTATACACAGCAGGCGCACTTAAGCCGGGTTTGAACGGCACTTACACCCGTGTACTGTGTCGTATGCTGCGCAGCTGCTTAGCACCTGCACGTCTGCATCAAGTCGCCACTGTCACTAGGGAGGGTGAAGAAAAATAACGAAGCCGCCCTGCAAGTTTCCCGCAAAGTCTTGAAACGAACGGTGTGGTTCAGAGGGAACCGTTGCTGTACAGCTGAAGCCAATGGCAAGGTACAGCACTTCGTGAACTGGTTCAGGTGGTGCTGGCAAATCGAGCAGGTCTTATAAAGACCAACAGTTTTGTGCAAAGTGAGTGAAGGCGTGCTTCATATTAGCTCAGTCCAGGTACACGTAAAACGTGCGGAGGCCGGAAATGTCCTCTTCACGTATAGCGGGAATCTATTCAGGAAGCTGTTTCCCTTCTTCTGTCGCACTCTGGCGTGTACAAAGCGGCGGCGAATTCCGTGTTCCCTTTCTCTTTCCAGAGAGCACTACTTTACATATAGAGCCATTGTATAGATGCCCTCTAACATGTTTGTCACTGAGATGGACAGCTTGGGAGACGCGTGCACGCGCACGCGACACTAACGACGAGAGGTGATCGGGGCAGTTAAAGGAGAGGTCCGCAGGTAGACCGAGCTGCGCCGGCCATTGGCGTCCCCGATTTATTTTTAAAGCGTATAGCTTTCTTTGCCCTTTTCGCCCATTTTTGTGGTTGAGGGCAGTCGGTGGTCGTACTTGCCATACAAAGGTGATGAGGTAATTGAATTGCTGTTAGAGGCGGGGGGAAGAAGCGGGACAGAGGAAGAGAAAGAGAAACGCCTCCTAGAGAGCACAAGGTTCAATTCGATCCCTGACGTCATGCTACCTTGCCCGACTGCCAGAGTGTCTAACGGGCAAGCCGCGGTGATTTTAACGTCCCCGCTTTCGTCCCGCCGGGCTTGGCGACAGAGCTTCTGTCCAAGTAGAATGACGTCATAAAGCAGAGAACCAGAAAGAACACGGCGTCGACCATGATTAAGCGCAGACGCCTTAACTTTCCATATTTGTCAAGCAGTAGAGTCAAAAGTACACAGTGTCTTCATGGACATCATCACCCAAGCGGAAATCACACGGCCAGCCCCCAGGGTAATTACCCCTCCCCCTAACAAAACCTATGCAAGTCCATGGACAGGATGTTCGCTGTGCTGCTTCTAAACATCTTTGTAACGAACATAAAATGAGAAAGACGGACTTCGTGAACGAGAAGAAAGAAGGACAGGGCAGACAAAAAGATGAGGTATCATTCTCTAAATTTTATTTTTCAATTCCATATGTAACTCTTCAAAACATTACATAAAAGCTCAGGCAGCGAATTCTTGGCCAATCCTCCAGAGTGGGTACGAGCCAAAGTGTGAGGCCATCATCATCATCATGGCTATGGCAGACTAAGCGGAACATTACATTTTGGCGCAATCGCGCAGTTTTGGACTATGTGGGTGTTCACGATCGCCCGACGCGAAGACGGCGATCTGCTCGCCAATACATGCCAGGAAGACAGAGACGATGCCATAGACCTTCCAGAACAGGTCAGCACACCGGACTTCCTGACGTTCCTAGCTCACAAGGCTAACATCACCCTTGAAGAAATGGGTTCCAATCCATTTCCAATCCAAGCCAGAGTTGATCTGCAGGCGACCGAGTTTGAACAGTGGGTCCACAGATCAAGTAGCCACGACGAATTGACAACCAAGGAACAAGGAGTTAGCCTAGTTGTGCAACACCTTTTGCGTATGCAGCAGTAGCAAATGCAACAAAGTGAACAGCTGTTGAGGGTTTTAACGACAGCGTGCAACTCCCCAAGGCATGCAACGCGAGAAGTGGTTGTTCCTGATTTTTTTTTACGATACACAATCGAGACCGTCGATCGGGCTTCATATTTTTAATATGCATGCTCGCAGAACAAGTGGAATGACGACTGTGATCGCATGGACAATATGCGTCGTTTTCTTACAGAAACATTGGGAAGGGGTTCCATTTGAGGATACCAAGCCATGCATCCGAGCCCTAGGTCGAACGGAAAAACTGTTTCGTTCGTGCATTTGACCAGAATTCTGTTGAATGTTGGGACAAGGCTGTTTTTTTTTTCGAGCATCGAGAAGGAACAGCTATCGACTACTACTTTGAAAAACGGCCACTCTTGCAACTTGCAGACCCGAAATTATTTGAATCTTCTGTAGTCGCGATAATAATTCATGCGATGACGAAGACGTCTCAGCGCGGAGTTCTTCCTAGACCACATGCGACGCTAGAGCAACTGTTGCATTCCCTGAGGTACAATGAGGTACAGCGACGAAGACAGGATAATCTTTGGTTATATTTAGCTCTGCTATCTCCTTCTTGTTAAGCACAGTGATTGATGCTCCGCTGTCCACGAGTGCTTTCACATCCGTTTCATTTACTTGTGCGGGAACAAATATCAGCTTGGCACCATCAGCGTCACATCACTACTCAGTCGTGAAATGTTCAAAAATGTCAATGTGATTGTGGCTGACAATGGCCCTACTTTCAGAAGGGAGCGTTTAAAACAATGGACTCTACAACGAAATATACAACTCGTTTTGCTGCACCATATCATCCTGAAGCCAACGGGTTGGCTGAGATAGCGATAAGAGATATCAAGCTGTTTATCACACTCTATCCGGAATTCCAAGGTGGTTGGAGGTGTGTTCTTGAAGCGGTTGTTAATCACCATAACCACTCTCATACAACTGCTTTGGAATGCAGTTTATATTTTGCTTACCATGAGAAATCAACGTGGCTGCCAGCTGATCACCTGCTTCGTCGCACATGCTAACCCTCCAAGAACGCAAGAAATAGGTAGAAGAGAGCGAAAAATATAAGGTCGCCATGAAGCGTAACCACGACCGTGCTCACTCCACAAAGGTACCTGACATCAATGTAGGAGATTTTATGCTGGTTCTAAAAGGTTTGCAAGGCTCAAAAGCTCCTTCAAGACAGCCAGCCAACAAGGAGTCTTGAAGTCAATTTGGTACAGCGGACCACAAAACGCGACTGAGATGGCATCAATCGGCAACGTGGTGCCTTATTTTTTCCTTGAGGAAAATAAAAACTGATTCTGATTCTGATTCTGATTATCAACCCAGGAGGGTTGACGTTCAAGGGGGGGGGGGGGAGGTGTAACGATCATAAAAGGATGAAGACGGCCTTCTTGAACGAGAAGAACGAAGGACAGGGCAGAGAAGAAGACGAAGTATCATTCTCTCTGACTATGGCAGAATAGAAAGCACATTACAATCTTGTGAGGTGCAAACTAGGTATGATGTTTAAATATAGAGAAACGTTGGGAGAGCCATGGTTCCGAAGTACATGCTCTAATATTATACTTTCTGAGTAATCAAGTTTCTCATTGTACTCCGGGCAATAAACTGAATACAACTAAGTGATCAGCCCGGACTCTGCATCGGTTCACTGCGCAGATTTCTGTACAACATTAATTCGAACTGGCAGCCTTTCCTTACGGCCTGGATCGCAAGCCAACAGAGCACCGTAAATATTTTTCTTGGGTACCAAACACCACCAGTTCGTTGTGCCTACATCTATCTTTAAGATTAAAATATGTGCCTTAAAAGATTCCAAATTTTTTGTCCTCTTTAAATGTCATCGTTTTCATTTAATTTAGAATGGAAGGGACTGTTACTTTTCCATCCACCTTCTTCCTAATGCTTTTCTGACCTAGACTTTCCTGAAGCAACTGTTGAACATTCGAAACAGGATTAGGCTTGACTTCGCCACACAACATAAGCAAAAAGGGAAGCCAATAGTTTCTAGCGCAGCAACATCGAGACATTGAGGGTATGTCAGCTGTAAAAAGAATACGTCATTGCCTTCAATTGTTGAGAGTCGCCTCTAACGAGTATTAGGAAAACAACCGGATCTGACTTGATGTCGACCTGAGGGCCGCTACCATGCCCACTGACGAAATTTGATGGTAGCTGTGCATTTATATTGTAGATTGATGACGTCGAGGTGGCCGCACATGGCAGCTCCCACGTCTGTCGATAGTACACCCCTCTCGGTGTGTGTCGTCTTGAAAATTTTTTCTGGGATTAGCGAGGCTAAGTGTGCGATGCACTCCTCTTGCGTCGCGGTCGATGCCTAGGCAAGAAACGGCTTGAAAAAAATTTTGTCGCAGTTTCCCCCGAAAGGTGAATCACCAATTGCGATAGCAAATTAGTAGAGAGCCATACGGAGTAAGGATAGTAGCTTTATCAGCTGTATAAACTTGGACATGCAGCAGCACCAGCAACGCGCAGAACTGTTATCTACTCCGTCGGCGTTTTGCCCGCTTTCGCACCAAACGTGCGCGGCGTTTTATTGCGATAGCAATTATATGGACACTCAAAAGCAGATTTCTGCCGTCGGCGTCGCCGTCGCCGTCGGCGTCGCCGTCGCCGTCGCCGTCGCCGTCGCCGTGAGGTTCCGTATGACGTCATTTAGAGATGAAATCGTCGCCGCGCGCCGAACGCTGTATGTGCGAGTGAAAGGGCGCGAGGGGCGCGTCTTTCACGGGGAGTGAACGCACGGCGGAGAACAAACGCGCGTTCTGCGCCGTGCTCGCTTAAGGGCTGCAGAAGTAGGCGTCTCTTTTCTCCTTTACAATCACCATATATGTAGAGCAAACGCGCCTTCTTCGGACGCGCGAGAGGCCGTGGGGGAGGGGGAGGGAAGGGAGGCGACGTTTAGCTGCGGCACCAAGTGCCTATTTATATCAGAGGCTCCAGCAACAGTCACCAACGCCGCACGCATTTTGAGCTAACGCGGGCAAAACGCCGATGGCGTCGACAACAGTTCTGCGTGTTCTTGCTACCAAAGCCGCTCACCTTACTTCGTATGACATTGCTGTGTTGCTATCGCATTCATTGCTTCGCCCTTAGGGCGAAACTGTGACATTTTTATATAAATACGTATTTGGTGCCGCAGCTAAACGTCGCCTCCCTTCCCTCCCTCCCGTCTCCCCACAGCCTTTCGCGCGACGGAAAAAGTTGCGTTTGCTCTCTATATATGGAAAGGAGGAAACAGACGCTTAATTCTGCAGCCCTTCAGGGAGCACGGCGCAGAACGCGCGTTTGCTCTCTGACGTGCGTTCCCTCCCCGTGAAAGTGCGCCCTTTCGCGCCCTTTCACTCGCACATACAGCGTCCGGAGCGCGGCGACGATTTCATCGCCGTTGACGTCATACGGAACCTCACGGCGACGGCAGAAATCTGCTTTGGTGTGTCCATATAATTGCTATCGAAATAAAACAATCGGATTTCGCATGATGCCGACACGAGGCAAGTGATACGCCGGCTGTGTATTGTGAGTGTTTTAATATATAGTGTACAACATGCTGTGTGTAGCATTCATGCAAAAGCTTCAACTGGGCCATTGAGCGGAAAAGCTAGCGCCTGTACTCTGTATCAGCGAAACGGCAAGTAAATTCCCACTGGCTGCAGCGCCATGTCACAAGCGCTCCTCGACGGAGTTCCCAGTGGCTGCGACGCCACGCCACGAGCACGCCTCGATGGAGCAGAGCACTTGCTGCCGCGAGCGCGCACCAGATATTGCGTGAGGGAAGAGCGCATCATAGCGACGACGCGTCACCCTCGCTCTCGCATGCATGTGTTATATGCGCGTGTTTCTTGTCTGCGCACGCTTTCTACTGCGTTCTAACTGCACCTAGGTAAGGCCAACTCAAAATGCGCCAAGCGTCTTAACGTGCTCACTTGCCCGCGAGGAGTTCCCTAATCGAAGGACCGCTCAGCGGCGCTGCATTCGAAACTAATGTTTTATTGCGATAGCAATTATATGGACACTTCAACCGGATTTCTGCCATCGCCGTCGCCATCGCCGTCGCCGTCGTCGTCGCCGTCGCCGTGAGGTTCCCTATAGATAAAATCTTCGCCGCGCGCCGTATGCCCGAGCGGAAGCCTGCGGGGACGCATGCTATCACGGAGAGCGAACGCAAGGAAAGCAAGGAAGCGGGAAGCCAGCGCCGGAGGGAGCGGGGGGGGGGGGGGGGCGCACTTCTACTCTGCCAACAACCGCGCTCGTCGCTCGCTCACACCGTCGCTTATCTCCACACGGCTCTGACCTTTATGCGCCGTGCATTCGCCGCTCAGTTTCCGTTGAAGCGATAGACCGCACGTACCTTCGCCCGCTGCTGCGGCGTATGCGCTTGCTGCCAGCGTTTTGACAATCGTTGTCTGCAGTCATTCAGTGGGATCTATTCATGCTTGTTTGTGCGCGCTAACACCAAGCTTGTTCAATCAGTTAGTAATAGTCGGGCCACATTTTCCAACGCACGCTACACATGCAATGCTGCCCGGGTCGGCAGTGCAGCGCTACAGGTGTGTCCCTTCGCACGCGCTGCCCACGGGAAGCTCTTCTCATCAACACCACCGTTTCACACGCGCCTTCTCGTGGTCATCGAGTCTCTCTTCATGTCGGTCTACTTACGCCGCAGCACACCTGCTTACTTAATCAGCTCATGTTTACTACAATTCATATTGCAACCAAAGCCGCTCACCTTACTTCGTATGACATTCCTGTGTTGCTATCGCATTCATTGCATTGCCCTTAGGGCGAAACTGTGACATTTTTTTTACATTCATAACTTATAAGAACTGCCTAGGCGTTCTCTGATTTTTACAGTTTGCTATGTCGTTCATTCAGCGATACAGTGTCTCACTGCCCACTCCTTCTGACAGTTTAATTCTAAATCTACCCGAAATCTTGTAAAAATTAGGGGCAGCTTCACACTAGTGGTGTGAAGACTAGGCAAATAGCGAAGCTGGCGGAGCCACCTAGCTTTATCTCGGTTCAGCCAAGTTATTGCAAGGTTATGCTTCGAGACTCGGCCACGTTTTGCGCAATATCACTTCTGAATCATCAACAGCCCAAGCAGCACGGAAAACTCTGTCATTAAAGTATGTGATCGCTTCTGGACGCTCAAACGCTTTTGCTCGGTTTCGCGGGCTCGTAACTGCGAATCTTCTGCGAATCGCCGACATTTCGCCGTCGCTTCTGCGGCGCGATAGTCGGGATCGGTCCGAAGTCGTCTCACTCGCTCTCGAGTACCGGCGCGGTGGCTTTCTCACCGCGCTTCCTCTTCTTCGGGAGTGACGCCCTTCTTCGGTCGCCCTATCTTCGCGGTGATATCCCGGCGTGCCGATGGCGGTGCTTTTGTGTCGGCATGGTGGCGTCGCGGAGCTATATATCTCCGTGGGTTGGCGCAGTGACGTCACGGCTTAGCTCCGCCTCAGCGCAGCCATAGCCACCACTCCGCACGGCACGGTAACGTCATGGCTCGGCAAAGCTAAGGCGAAGCGATGCGGTGCGCGCGATCACGTCACGGCTCACGCAGCTGTGGCGAGGCTCGGCGCAGTCGGCACAGCTGGGGGAATCGTTGAATTGTTAGGCGACGCATGGTGACGTCCTCGCCAGGCGGAGGTCTTGCGGCGTACACTCGACGGACCATACTCGAACTTAAACAGCTACGCTAGTTCACAGGGGTATTTGCCATTGTCATAGTTACCGTTGCGCTAGACATGAATCATGACATGACAAAGACACACAAAACACATTCATGATGTACTACACCGATAAGTCCACGTCAAACCTATACACAACCGCAAGAATCGTTACACTTAGTTTGATATCTCCTCCTTAAAACGTCCTAATAAGTCATGTGCGATGTGGCGCTTACATGACTGCTTTGATGTGTTTCTTCCGCATGGCCCGGTGGAATGCTGGCCTCTCTGATGAGGGTTGTCGCCCTAGAATCAGCCTGGCTTGTCGAGCGATGTCGTCGGTGAGGTTATCCCCGTAGCATAGGACGGGGCCGTTGTCCTCGGACCAAGCCTTTGCTGGTGACCACGGTCAACCGCCGCGGGGCGTGGAGGATCAAGCCCGACTGGTGCAGGGCCACTGGTGTCCTCCTCCTACTCAACTCTTCGATCTCGACGCCATTCGTTCATCGCCTTGTTGCTGTTGTCTTCGCCCAGTCTCCTAGCGGACTTCTTCCTTCTTTTATTCTAGCGGTGTTCTCCCATTTCCCACCTCGCTCCTTCTAGGCCACGTCAGCCTTCTTCATCTTTCTTCTTTTTTCTTCATCTTCTTCTGCTCCTGACAGCCATTGCGCTTGGACCCTTTCCGCACAACCTCGAGGGTAGGCCCACATTTCGGGCGTTCACCACCGGACTACCTTTAGCTTAAACAGCTTCGCTGTTAATGAATAAAACAAGTCAACAAGAGCGAGAAAGCCAACCCTGATGAGGAATATTTGTCAGACCCCTCAGTTTCTAAAGTACCGCATGAGCTAAGCGAGGCCTATTAGACAAGAGCAAGAAGAAGACCGAAACGACCCGAGAGAATACATAAACTGAGCTCCCATTTGAAATAGAGTATTCGGGAGCTTTGGAGATGCAGTTAGAAATTGCTCGCACTCAAACTGACACAACAGCCTGGAAGCGGGGCGGAACTAGTACGGTAACATTCTAAACAGTAAGAAGATCCTCAGATATTGGGGTACTTGAGGTTCTGCGTACCAAAATAAATGCAACGCTAGTCGCCTAGCGTACAACAGAACGCAAATGTAGTTCTAAAGAACGGAAGCAGGCTGGGAAGCTTCTAGTTAGCAAAGACGTTTCGATGGGCTAATTCTAATATTTCTTCATATTTCTCCACCTGAAATTTCCCACGGTTAGCAAGTTATCGTTCTGGTTGCAGTCAGTTGAAGGCTGTTTCAAATATTACGTAATGCCGCTCAGCACTGGGGGCAAATCGTGTTTCAGATGTTTACCGAACACGTCGTGTTCGGTCAAGGCGCATAGTGCTATCACATCATTGGGGCTACAATGCACTTCGAAAAGTCGTGCCCAAAGAAGTGCACATGCCAGCGGCAGATTGTCGCACGTGGA
Source organism: Dermacentor silvarum (assembly GCF_013339745.2). Taxonomy (NCBI): domain Eukaryota; kingdom Metazoa; phylum Arthropoda; class Arachnida; order Ixodida; family Ixodidae; genus Dermacentor; species Dermacentor silvarum. Next base: position 103,585,040 of record NC_051162.1, on the reverse strand, counting down.
TTATGACGGCCGCCAAACAAAAATGGAGAAATTGTTAGCGTTCGCCCCACGGTCTGCAGAAAGACCTTACTTTTTACGCTGAGGCGCGCAATTACACGTTTCTTGCGGCGCTTCTCATTGTACCTGTGGCGGATCAGCTGAATTCAAAAGTGAGAGTGGAAGCCTCTAAATAGGTTGAACTTCGTGAAAGCGAGAACGTGCTAGAACTATCAGAAAATTGTGGGCGAAGACAGTGCCTGTCGAGAAACAGCGGAAGCCACGATATACCCACCCAAGGCCCCACGATATACGAAAGGAGGGTGTTCAGTAACCGACCTAGACAAGCCCACAAGCCTGGGGTATTCGTTGTTTACTATGCGGAAGCGCGAAGCTCCTTATTGTTGTACCTCTTCTCGTGCATGGAGGTAAAAGGGAGAAAGTTGAAGAACAAGCGTTTGAAGCTACTCGTATCGGATGTGACGAGTATAAAATTTTTTTAATGCCAAGTTAGAAATTCTAAAAGTGAGCGTTTTAAGGCTGAGTAGCTGACGCGTTTTCGAATCAATGCATGAATTTTGTAATTGTGGCCTGCATAATTGGTAGCTCCGTATTAGGCCTCAATATTGAACGCTGCATGAGTTTTCTTACTATAAAAATAGGCTGATCACGTTGAATGGATAAAACTTGTCATTCCTCTCACACTATTTAAAGTGGCAATTTCGGTCCTATCGTGAATAAGACAGGCGTTTAGGTGCCCGTTATATGTGCCTATAACGAGAAACTTTAATGCCTAGTAATCCTGTCTGTCGCTTTGTTACGCAGAAGACAAGTGTTATATCTGTTATGGGCTGTGTAAACCGGCTGAATTTTTTATATCAGGCGAGCGACCCACCATCTAACCGACACAAAACCATCTATGTGTACACGTAGACGGCTTAGCTTTAAGTTTACTCATTGTAGGTCATGAACGTTGATGCCAGTGATGCAAAACTGAAGATTGATTCCGCCTTCATGGCTGGGGGCTAAATACAATACAGCAATGTGTATATAATATTTTCACAGGAATCTAGGGCCGCCTTTACTAATTCCGTGATACCTTTGATTAAAAGAGTACATTTTATATATAATAGATATGTTGCAGAAACTTTCTGCTTATCAGGGGCACGTGAATTCAGCTTCAGTTAAACAATGGTCGAAGTCTTATTTAGTTGTTAATTATAATTTCAGCCAAAACATGGAAACCGTGAAATCTGATGGCACGTGGGTTCCATTGTATGGTATGGTATATTTTTATGCCTTTTGTCACTCACATACTCTGATAAAGAAAAATCCAATATTTCAGTGTTAGTAACAGAAAAAAATGCATACATTAGAGACGTAACAGCTATCGCCAAAAGTACAAGTTACATGTTTGTCAATTCAGTTTCCACATTGGATACTCGACATTCCTCGGGCTAAGCGATATTACTACTTATTTGAAAGAATACTCACAACAGCACATTAAGCAGTTTGTTTTAAGGCGCTAGCTTTTGTTCGCGCTTTTCTTCGCGCTTTTGGCGTCGTTCACAGACGGAGACTTTCGCTGCACACGTTTTCAGCGTGCAAAAACGCGTTTGCATCAGTTGAAGGGTGCCCTTACACCAATGAGAGAGGACAGTTCGGTACTGGTGACCGAAAACACTTACGCAAGGTCGTGGTAACGCAGCATTACGGTTACCTTGAATACCACCAGATGATCTTGCCTTCCGCGCATCAACGCTGGAGAAAACCAGTCTCGCATAGTGGGTGTTAGCTTTTCTTAAAGGCAAACCAACCAACAAATTAAACCCATTGCGGCCACACTATCGTGTAATATCACGGGAAAAAAGCAGCACTCTATGACTCCCGGGCTAAAGAGCGAGCCCGACGTGAGGTGTGGAAACACCTAGCGCGCCAAAGCAGTCCTACCTTGCGTACCGCAGAAGCAGATGCAAAGCGACATAGACGCGTCGAACCTGCACACAAAGCTGCCATGGAGAAGAAGAAGCACACCGTCTTGTACACGCTATGTCCGCGTGGTCCGAGTCGTTGAGCCAGGCGAGAGGCGTCGGATTCGGCCAGCAAATTCACCAATCTAGACAATGGCTACTACCAAGGCTGCTTCGTCTCAAACTACAGCTAACGCTTGGACATTCGCGTTACACCCTTCTAGCAGTCCTAGGAGTTATTTTATTAATTTTACGAGGGCTTTTGGCACTGTAGGCTAAAAAAACTATTCGTGTAGAATAAAAAAATTATTTCGTGTAATCTTAGCTGTTGCGATGCGAACGAATTAAATTGAACACTTCTGTTAATTTACGGATTTATTTTGGATCAAGCATTAAGTATTTTACGAGTATTACTATGTTCTATAGTTCGTGACACTTGTGTGCCTCAGCGCTGTTATTTTGGTTGTTTGTTATTTCGGCTAATAGTATTACTATTCGTCCCTGTCTTACACCTTGCTTATCGTCCTTTGTAGGCCACGGAAACGACAGTACTCACTTCCAATAATTAAACATGTCTTTGCTATTGTTATAAAAAAAGAAATATTGCGAATGTAATGTTACGTTGTCTTAATAAATTATTCATAAGTAGTGATAAGCTGTGAACGGCAGCATGCTCTACAATCTTTGTGAGATAATATGCTTATCAAATGCTCTCATCGAAGCCAACATCGGCTTATTTATTTGCACGTTTCCAAAACAGGAATCACGAATACAGGAGGGGTTTGCAGTCCAATCAATATCGTCCTTGCTATGGACACCGGTGAAAAGTATACAGGTGCGACAAGCGTAGCTCACGAAATCGGACACCTGTGAGTACCTTGGGAAAAACTTTGCACCATTTTTTAAAACGAAGCTGTTAGCCTCTGCACTCCGTTTCATACATGACGTACAACGCTATGGAAGCTAGAGATACTTTTTGCAATACCTGGGTTCGCCTTTAAAAATAGTTTGTTGTTTATTGATCGATGTTTGTGAAAATTTCCTTTATATAAGCTCAGTTCTGAACGAAAAAAATGAATTTACTCTTAGAACCGAACAATGCACTCATGCGGCTGCTAACACGTTGTTTTAGATCAATTTGCTTTTCTTTGATCTTTATTTGCAGCCTGTCGTGGCAGCCTCACGTGCAAGCTCACGCGAGTAAATTCCGCTGGTGCGCAGCGAAGCATAGACGGAATGAGCGGAGTGATAAGTTTGGGTGAACGTACTTCTTGCGTATCTTCCACAGCGTTGCACCTGATGTATGAAACGGAGTATAGTTGGTCGGGATTTTCGTGGCGTGCTCACCCAAAAAGCGGCAGCTGGAAAAGTGGTTTGTGTGTGAGTTTCCACGTAACAGAATTATGTTTTCTCGTATATTCGAATTACAATCCGATGCTATCCTTTTTGTAGGTTTTGTGTAAGTCCACTTTAGGAATCTTGACACCGTTTACCTTGAGATATTCAATTAGTTCAATAACTCACTTGCGCCAGACGGAGGGCCTACATGAATGAGGACGAATGAAGATGGACCCCAAACGGCCGCAGGAAAAGGGCTTGGTCTTGGAGTTTCCATGGAACAAAATTATGTTTTCTCGTAAACCGTCGAACCTCGACATAATGAAGCTGTATTTCCAGCGAAAAAAAAATCGTGAAGTCGCAAATTTTGTTAATTCGAGGTTTTAATGTTTCAGCAGCAAAATGAATTTCACATATTCCCAGTACATTCCTCGTGGATATTATCTCGTCAGTAACACGTATAAACAAATGAAAAGAAGGTCGGCTCATAATGGCGTGGTAATGCATCGGCATGACTCACGGCAAGCGAGATTAGCGTGCTGCATTGCGCGGCGCCATAAATCTTGATGTCATAGCTGACCGCGCTTAGTGCTAGCTGCCGTCATCAGATGGCGCCCTCAAATTCAAAACAAAATTAAATAAGATACGGATGTTCTTCACGGGAAAATGATATCTCGCAGTTTCGCCAGAAAGGCGGAGCATTGATAGCGATAGTAGAGACTACACTAAGTAAGGTTCGTAGCTTTATTGGTGTCACGCGCGCTCAGGAAAAGATCACTCGCTGTCGCAATGCAAACCAAAGCTTCGCACTGTGCCTGGGAAGTTTGAGATTACGCGTCCACCAACACTAGACGAGCGGTAATCAAATGCATGTGAAGACACCAATCATTGGGGTTTTGACTTTGCACTTTCCGAAGATTACCTCCAAAGTACGGCGCGTGGCCCGCGTGTGGACAGCCATGCGCAGCTACAGCAAGGGCGGTGAGGAGACGCGCACCCTAGGGGAAGAGGGCAGATGGGTGCCCTTCCCTTGCCCCCCTCGACCCTCTAGCGCGTGCTATCACGTTATCCCGACGCTCGCCCGTCCCCATCCTCCTTGCGCTGAAGGAATCGTAAGCACTCTCTTTTCTCCGAGCGCTCAGAGATGCCGCGCGCTCGCCGTAACTTTTACTCGAAAAAGCCGCAGCGCTGTTTCCTGCATCCTGCGTCTTGAAGCGCGAGCGCTTCGATTGCATTTTTAAAGGGAAAGCTTTACTAAGCTAGCCGAGCCGAGTCTCGCCGTCGCCAGCAATTTGACCTTCATTTGACCGCAACTGCGCCGTATCCTTGGCAACGGATCACGTGACTCGCCGCCGCCGACTTGGCGCAAGCGCTCTCCGTAGCCGGGTCGCCGCCTGACCGCGTGGCTCGCAGCGCGCCTGACTAAACAGGAGCGCCGCGCTCGTGCGAGCTTGGTCATGGATGAGAGCGAGGCCGTTCCATCTTCTGAGCTTTGCGCGGGAGCGGGAGGCTTTTAGCCATGGAGGAAGGAAAAAACTGAGGAGGGGCCCTGATGTCACTCTTTGTGAAGTCAAGTGACGCCGGAAGTTGGCGTTACTCCGCCATCTTGTCGTGGCAGATTCTCATCTCTTCTTTTCATTTTCACGAAACCCTGCCGAGCTGCGCGCAACCGGGCCACTCGGGCGCACGTGCTCCGCAGCGATCCTAAACCGAAAAATGTAATCGCGATGTGTCATCGCATTGCCGTTGCCGACGTCATGCTGAAAGAAGTTTATAATGAACTTCGGAAATTCGACCGTGCGTTCGAATTCACTGCTTTTACCTGCTTTTATGAAAAGAAAGATGCTTTATCAGTCCAGCCAACCGACCTGTTCTCACCAACAGTAGCTACCTGCCGCTGCCCAGTTATTGCGTCTATTTAAAACGATCACCTTCATCGCTCGCTTCTACTTGTTTTTCTCTCCTTTGAGTTCGTGGATTCTCAGACGGATTTGCGATCTCGACTCCCGGCGCTACGTAAAAAGTCTACGCATTCTCCACCAGCACACCTGTGCAGGTGTGTAGGACCCTCGAAAGCACTCCCCTCAAACAAGCTCGTGCTGTCGCGAGTACTGCGAGAAACAAGTAACAGTCGAGCAACATGTGTTTTAATATGTACAAAAGCAAGTTGTTACGGAACACAAAGTTTAAAGCCAGGATTATGCATTCTTGCATAACGTTCTACGTTATCATCGTTACTTATTATCGCCCTCTGTCAAAAGCAGGAATACTGCACGACTGTCACTGACCTGCAAGGCGTTCATTCATTCCTCCTGAGCGGTTGCGGTTCCACCTAGCGGGTTTCCGCTGAACTATTACGTCAAACACTTGCTTTGCATCGAGTTGTTGAGAAATTCGACTTCGCCCTGCCATCTGCTAGCCGCTTGGTTAGCTCAGATGGTAAAGCGGCTGCCCCGGAAAGGCGGTGGTCCCGGGTTCGGGTCCCGGGCCAGGACGAATTTTTCTTCAACTGCGAGGCTTTTCTTTAGAGGAATCCGTATGGGTTTCCTTTGTAGCAACTGCTACATTTGGGTGGATGTCTCATTTTCTCTTTAATTACTTCTCTCCACCTAGCGGGTTTCCGCTGAACTATTACGTCAAACACTTGCCTTTGCTTAGAGTTGTTGATAAATTCGACTTCGCCCTGCCGTCTGCTAGCCGCCTGGTTAGCTCAGATGGTAGAGCGGCTGCCCCGGCAAGGCGGTGCGGAAAGGCGGTGTTCTCAGGTTCGAGTCCCGGACCAGGAGGAATTTTTCTTCAACTGCGAGGCTTTTCTTTCGAGGAACCCGTATGGGTTTCCTTTGTAGCAACTGCTACATTTGGGTGGATGTCTCATTTTCCCTTTAATTACTTCTCTCCAACGAGCGGGTTTCCGCTGAACTATTACGTGAAACGCATGCCTTTGCTTCGAGTTGTTGACAAATTCGACTTCGCCCTGCCATCTGCTAGCCGCCTGGTTAGCTCAGATGGTAGAGCGGCTGCCCCGGAAAGGCGGTGCGGAAAGGCGGTGTTCCCCGGTTCCAGTCCCGGACCAGGAGGAATTTTTCTTCAACTGCGAGGCTTTTCTTTCGAGGAACCCATATGGTTTTCCTTTGTAGCAACTGCTACATTTGGGTGGATGTCTCATTTTCCCTTTAATTGCTTCTCTCCAACGAGCGGGTTTCCGCTGAACTATTACGTCAAACGCTTGCCTTTGTTTGGAGTTGTTGACAAATTCGACTTCACCTTGCCATCTGCTAGCCGCCTGGTTAGCTCAGATGGTAGAGCGGCTGCCCGGAAAGGCGGTGATCCCGGGTTCGAGTCCCGGACCAGGACTAATTTTTCTTCAACTGCGAGGCTTTTCTTTCGAGGAACCCGTATGGGTTTCCTTTGTAGCAACTGCTACATTTGGGTTGATGTCTCATTTTCCCTTTAATTATTATATCCTTATACATAACAAATATCATTAACCACTTTTCTCGTTAATTTGCATCTTTTTCTTCCTGCTGAGGTCCCTCGACTCGAAGAAGCTTTTTATTATAACCGCTCATTGGTTGTTTAGTAATTTTAAGAGGATAACTTATTATGCAGGCTTATAACAAATATTTTAGACAATTTCTTGTTTGTGTGTTTGCTTCCCACAGGTTAGGTTCTCCTCATGATGGTGAGGGAACTTCAAAACATTGCCAACCCGGTGCCGGATACCTCATGAGCGCAGGAGCCGTGGGGGATATCCGCCCTCAATATTCACAGTGTAGCATCGAAGCCATCTCAGCCTTTGTAACGTAAGTGGTCTCTGATTTTTATAATACATTGAGTGGAGCATAGCGTTACATACGATTGCCTTGAGCCACTTAGAGCTTTCAATTTTGGCAAAATGGCAACGCGTGGTTCTACGTGTGATCAGCGCAACGTTGAATTCTATGTTGGTGTTTTGTATTAGTCTAGCCTCCGTGGCCTGGGGATGGCACATGCACGCGAGAGTTTCATGCGCAACGTTTTGGAAAATGAAGTCTGTCCGGCTCCCATAACTAGGGGCGCAGCATCTTATAAGATCGCAGCAAAAAATCAGTTTTATTATGCGGAGACCAGTGAGAGTAGCGGTCGTTTGGTAGTGGTATACTTCGTCGTATACATAGCAGGCAGCGCTGCAGAATCTACGCAAGTAGTTATCATCTTCATCAGTCTACATTTATGTCCACTGTAGGACGAAGGCCTCTCCCTGCGACCTCCAATTACCCCTGTCTTGCGCTAGCTCATTCCAACTTGCGCCTGCGAATTTCCTAACTTCATTACCCCCCCCCTAGTTTTCTGCCATCGTCGACTGCGCTTCCCTTCTCGTGGTACCCATTCTGTGACTCTAACGATCCACCGGCTCTCCACCCTGCGCATTACATTGCCGGCCCAGTGGAAGTAGTGCAGTCATGCAGATGTCTATCATCCCACCCGTTTCGCAGAGCAGTTGCTCTTGAGCGACCTGAAATGATAGTCTCATAATTTATAACTACAAATTTTGGACGATAGGTCCAGTCGATTCATGTATATTTCCGCATCTTCGCGTTTCTGCAGCGCGGTGTATTATGTTTTAGATTTGAGCACCAGTGGTCCCTCTCACTGGTTGTGGCCGAAGCTTGACCCTTCACTCATTTAGAGGCAAGTAAGTTCATATTTGTGGCCATTTTCATGTATAATTTAGTTCATATTTTCTGACACAAATGTAACACCGAATCAAATCACATTAGGCCACCCATAGCGTTATCTTTTATTCCTATTTTCTGCGCTATAGTTCTGGTCGCAAATTCACGTCGAGAGTAAAGGCTCGCTTTCCTCCGTAGCGTCGTCTGCTATGGATGGAGCGGAATATAGGTTTTAGCCTGAGCAAAAGCAGAAAAATTAATAAACTAGCTAGCATTAGGGCACTGTTACCGGAATAAATAATTTACAGTGTTTGCAAGTGGGTAGACAAACGAGACAGAAATGCAGTATCTGAAGGAACACCGAAGGCAGGGGAGTGTGCCTGTTGGCGTCAACAATTAGAAAATTGCCGCAAATGCAGTTAAACAATAAATAAAATGGCGGGCAAAGTGCCATATTATTCAGAATTCCTTAGGCAAACTGAGCCGAAATATTCTCCCAGGTTGTAAACGTGCGGCGCGGAAACACTTAAGTTATCATAGTCTGTGATTAAGGCTGCGACATTTATACAATGGCGCTGTGAAGATTGAAACCAGTCCTTTTATGTAGAGCTGAAAAAGTTAACTTTTTGATTGTGGTGCGCGGTAGCCAAGGAACGAGATTTATTATAATACTTATACATGATGTCCCAGTATTTATTTTTTGTGAACTTCTTGCGAAAATAAAGGCAGAGTTTTTTTTTCATTATGCTCAACCAGGAGTCGGGCTCAGTGCTTGTTTGAAAAAAATGACCCCATGCCAACAACACCCGAAAGAGATTCCATCAATACTAGGCCAGTTGCCGCCACAGAGAATGACGCAAAATACGAAAAGAAAAGACGGAAGAAGTGTAAAACGCTCCTGATGAAGGACGAAGATCTCTTGCAGACTGAGGTAAGCTAATTGTTCTTCTCGACATGGTCTGGGATATTTCGTGCTAATCTACCACTACTTTGCTGAGCAAACGTATACTGAAATGGTACCATGGGGACACTGAAATGGCTTTGACGTGTATCCTCGCTATTGCATGCTTGGAATTTTACTAAGCATAACATACCTCTACTGCCTTCCCTACCAAATGAGCAGTTTTCAAGTTACAGAAGTTTGTCGTGTCTGTATCACTTAAACGCATTTAGTTGTTGTCGCACGAAGTGAGGGGTAATGAACAGAGCGCCAAGAACCGAAATTTGCATTTCATTCCTTAGACGTTTGTTGCCTACATGTTAATTAGGAGCATCACTGCAAACACCGGCCTAAATTTTGTATAACCCACCGGATATCGGCATGCATTTCTTTTGCTGTTCAATTATTATCCTGGTCAGGTGTTATATAACGCTTTGCCGACTACGTAACTACAAGAGTTAAAACGTACTGTTCAGTACCACAAAATAATAAGAATAATGTCCATATATAGAGAAAACCAGCCTTTGGAAACAAATATTCTTGTAATAAGATCCTGCGGTATTGTTACGTGCATATTCAAATGCAGCTGTTGGAATCTATATGAAAGAGACTGTCATGAAGTGGTCGAGTAAAGGTTGTAAAACTGAATACTATTCCTTCTATTGTATTCATTTTCATGCTATGTAAGATATTAATTTAAGCACTCGATGGTTTGTAATCTGGGCCGTAATTCATAAGGTAGCATATGCAGGTGCATACTATAAGACGTCTTGCAGGGACGTTAAAAGGACAAATGCAGTGTATGATGTTTCTCCGGGGAAGAGTTGATGGCAGTTCTTCTACATCGCTTGTGTCATAATAGCACATTGCCGGTGGCACAACTAGGTAAATTCTCAGTGGTACACGTACAGCAACCGAAGAATGTAGTAGGCGAGAAAAAAAAACGCCAGCGGAAATCATGCGCTATTCTATAAGGTTCGTGTTTTCCAGTGACATATGGCCAAGACTCAGATATGTAGAACGCGAAAACGTCTAATAATATTCAGTACCGTGGGCTATTCTTCTGATGTCCTTGCGCGTTAGAAATACATCTACATTCTTTCTAACTATGATGAATGTTTCGTAATCTTTACTCATTAAGGCTTCAGTTAATATTTTACGAATATTGCACAAATTGTACGAAAAACACCGTTTGCGGAAACTATTCGTGAGTCCGTATAAGAAATTTCCGTTGGAAATATTTCGATGGTAAGAGGACAAAGGCGGGGCATATTTGCTTTGACGAAGTTTATTGGGGGGGGGGGGGGTAGACAAGCTTCTGAAGCAGTTGAAATAGGCCACAGCGGCACTTTGGCGTTAAAAAACAATAATTGGTTGTCAGCATTTCTTGTGTCTTGTTTGTTGCTGCTATCATGCTGCTTCGAAATTAAAATATGCATTAATAGAGCCTGTATATAACCTTAAAAAGGCTTCCATTCAGGGCAAGCTTTAAGAACATGTGTGATGTTCCGCGAACCGCGATTTCTTGGTATCGTCTCCATGGGATTTTAGGTATCTGTAGGTTCATAGATTGGGATGCATGCATGTGAGATTACAATTTATATTCATGCTTTATTGCGTGATATAGTGGTATTCGCAAAAACATGCGAACTGTTTTGCGAAATCAGCTACCTCAACCACCAATCGGCGGCTCTGAAACCGTGGTACGTTAGACCAACAAAGCTTCGCTTTACATTTGTCCTTGGATTTGACCATAAACAGAACAATTATGCACCTTAGATTCTAGCAGAAGTTTTCAAGAGCGGAGCTGCTACCCCCGGCGCGGCCTAGACCCAGGCCATCAATTTGCAGGATATTCATTAAAGTTGTCTCTCACACCCACAGCTGGCACAAAGGAGCATTGATAGTCAGGCCATGTAGCTTGAATAAAATTAAACTTGATTTTTTCTTTTGAGAACAAGATCAGTAGGCAAACGTAATAAATTACTTGTTGGTTTTACTCGTGCTTTACTGAATTCCTATTGCGAGCTCTAGCAGTTAAAAGGAATCTCTTAAACTACTTGTTCTCATTGTACCAAACGGAGTACATTGCTTTTACTCCTTTTCAGGATTAGCGCAGCCGCAATTACGTAAAATATCTAACCCGTTTTAAAGTCTCAAGCACATGGAACTTTGGGAAAGTGGTTTACGCGCATTACTGCTGTAAGCGTTTGTGAATATTCTCACCAATTTGGTCGATGCCGTTGTTTCCCCACTGACGACAGCAGGCCATCATCAGGTACCTCTCGAATACAGTGAATAGATACAAAAATAAAGCATGCAGCATAAAGAAGTCTATGTCCCACGCGATGCTAGATCTTCGTCTATGTCTTTTGGGCAATAAAAATGCTTGTTTTATGGCAAAAAACATCAGGAGGCGGTTACTTTCTCTATTTACATGGATGTGCTGCCTTGAACAACTAGCCGGCGTTTTTAAACAAAAAATTGTGTTTTTCACGTTCATATATACCAGTCGGTAATAAGAACAGGCTTGAAACGTGATTAGGCCTCTGAGTGGGCTCCGTCTCTGAGGATGATAAAGTGCAAGCGTCCAACTTACCTCTACGGTATTTCTTTCACCTGATTCAACAATACTACAGTTTACTTCGACTGAAGTTTAGAAGTACGTCATTTGCGCACCTTTTTGCGACCGACGTATTTTAAATTTTAAGCACAAAGGACTGTTCCATGACCATCTAAGAATTATTGACCTTATATTGCAGCAAATGTATGGGTACCCCTTCACATGCACAGTTCTCTGCACTGCTCGCTCAAAATCGTCGAATCAGATTATCCTTTATTCGGTGGTTGCACCAAATGAAACACCGTGTGACAAGCGGAATACATCCAAGGTAAGGGTTGTAGCTTCCACTGTCCTCATTCCTTTTGAGCTGGTATTCTGGTTAGAGAAACACCGCTACAGATTCTAGCGTAACAAACTTTTTAAACACTCCTTTATGAAGTTAAAACGGTCGGCCGGTTGGTAGTCATCCAATAAGAGCTGCGCCAGGCAAGAGAATCACATTAATGGAAGCAATTCAGGACAAGCGTGGCACATGTTCTCTTTGGTTCCTCATTTTTCTGCCGTAATGTGTAGTGGTGGAGCTCGCAATACAATAATAATTGAAGAGCCAAATAACTGGGGATTCTTAGCACGCATGTCACCCGAATTTCGAAATATTTTGACATGGTAGTGGAAGCTTCGCCTTGTACAAAATGTCTTAATACTACACTAGAGTTGTGCTCGATACAAGGAAGCCACGTTTTGACACTGGCTGGGCATGTAGAGATGCCGCAAATGATTGAATGCTTCAGATGCAGTGGTGTAAAATTGAAACAAGGGCACCCATCACGTTTTGGCATACCTAAAGCAATTCGAAGATTGCGCCTCATCTAATATTGTGTACAGAAGCATTTTTTCTGAGTTATTGCGAGCTTTAAAACATCTACAATGGATATTTGAATCTTTCACAAATTCCAGCCTGGTTTGCGAAGCTGGATAATGCAATTTATGTGCTATAAATATTACTGATATTATTACTGCTTGGAACACGTTTTCAGTGGATGAAATCTATAAATGGACGACAGTTTGGCTGCCAAGAAGTTAATTCGTATTTTTAATAGGACGAAAGACATAACGCAGACAAAGGTGGCGTTGTGAAAGGGATCGATGTTTCTCTCCCCTAAAGAGGCTTTTATGTCTAAGCAAAATGGTCCAATGCTTGGACAACATCACTTTCATCGGCATTCTGCATGTGTTGAAAAAATGAATACCCCGGAAGTTGGAGCACCATATCTCGCTCGTAAGGACGCCCTAACTCTTCTACAAATCGGACAAGCTATGAGAAATTTGTGTTCCGAGTTGAAACACCCAGAGAAATAATTAATATATTGAGGCCTACCTATGGTAACCTTGCCAAATGCCATAAATAAATTCCGCTGAAAAAAAGGAGGCACATACGCATTTACAGCAACTTCCCCAAAAGTTCGTGCAATACACAATAAAATAATTATTTCTTAACGTTTCGTACACAAGAATATCGTAATAATAGAAATACTCCGTATTAGACAGAATACACTCCTTCTACTTCTTTAAATGCTCGAAGCACACTAGGAAGTCCTTTTCTTTTGTTAAACCTTTGCGCTGTGATGACATTTTGTTTTGAGATGTCTTCGCACGCCTGGAATGCCACCCCCGGCACTCTAGTTTGCCTTTCGAAAACAAAAACAAATCAATCATACGGGGCCAAATTTGACGAGGAATGAACGTCTTAATTATTATAGGGTAGAATTCAGCTCCCCTCTTTCGGCAAGCTTTGGGCACGTGTCACCAAATTCTTTCAGGCGATCTTTTAGGCACGAGCGCAAACCGAGGGGCGCCAACGAGTCAGCTCCGGAAGACGATGTCGCTCTAGTCATTGCTGATGATGATAGTTTTTTTCTACGCTCGTAAACCATCTTGGGGTAAATAGCCGTTAACAGCTTCGCTGTAAAAACCAGCCTTCGGAACATTTGTTTGTTTTTCCTTCTGACACTCAGTTCTGTACACAGAATAGGCATCTGTGAGAGATAAAAAGCCACAGATGGAAAAAAATAAAATTCGTAAAAACGAATATAGTGCAGGGTGACAAATAAACTTACCATTAAAACTCAGCATTAAAAGTGTACGAAGGCATGATTCCATGTCCTTTACAGATAAAAAATGCAATTGTTTAGCGTTGCAGTTTATACTGTTGTCATTGATACAACACTCAAATTCCAGAGCTCCCTTTAAATGATAATTTCCTGCTGATTAAAGAGTGTACTTGTGGACGAGATATGATCCTCTATAGTTACTATCTTTGAAACGAAGAAACTTTGATAGTATTTAGTCGAAATTGTAACATTTCTTCGTGAAATGTCCAGTGATAGGATGTTTTTTGGATATATTCATGAAACGTCTAGCTTGTCATGCGGACACCCCCGACAGTCGGGCGAAGCAAAACAAAATTCCATAGTCTGTGTGCAGTCATGACTTGGTGTGAGGAAGAATATGTTTCAAAGTTTGGCCGATTGCTGGTCTTTAACGTAAATATATATTGATATATACATGTAAAAAACAGATCACGCTAAATTGAGATGCTGCCTTGTTTTAGGGCCAACCGAAAATATAAATATATATGTATATATACCTCAATATTGTCAATGAGTCGTGAAATACATGGTCCATGGAACAAAACATTCGCAAGTCTGTCTTAATGCAATTCATGAACAAGAAAAGTTCATTTACATCTAGGTATACTCTAAATAACAATGCCCTAATTGAATTCGGCAAATATAAATACTTAGGTGTCATGATTACTAATTAATTCTTATGGGAGAGCCATATTGCCGACGTTTGTTCATCTCCTTCGAAAAGCTCAGATTTCTTGTTCATAAAGTAATGAATGCACCATAGCAGATCAAACTTCTTGCCTACAACACTAATACAACGCTTGAAAATACACCCACTTCCACCTCACATTTCTTATAAATGCACCCTTGACTATCGGCGTATGGATTATTGTTCACATGTTACCATGAATAGTCCCGCCGTTTTCTGTATTCCTGGAACAAAATATCTTGTGCGCTGCCTGATCCCTGCTTGCTGTCTTTTTATTTTTCAGGTCTGCAGGAGAGGGCGATGCAAATAGAACGAAAATAAAATTGCATTCAACATAGATTCTCTGTAAGACAATCTCTGTTTTTCGTAGAGAGTGCGGAGTAATAAAGGTAACTTAATTTATACAGTTGTGTCTGCGATAGGGCTCTGTTCTGTCCCTTCTAAAGGGTGTCCTACCTACCTTTAGCCAAACTTTGAAAATATGCAAATGCCACGTAGCTGGACAAAACCAAGGTAATGTTGTCTGCCGTCGCTTGGAGGTACTCAGATTATTTGTGCATGTCGCCTTATTACAAAATTAGTAATAAATATTTGATCAACTTCTAAAATGTTTTACGTAGTTACATGCAAAATGTCAATCAGGAAATTGTAGAGCAACGTGCAAAACTCCCGATACAGCGTTCTATTGCTCCATACGGCTACTCAGAAATGCTTTCTGAGCGTGAAAGAAGCCTGCGAATGCATGCAAAGTACCTCGAGCGATCAGTCGAACGGCAATATCAACTAAGCCATATATAATCAAGTAGACTAAGTGATGAGGTGTCGGACGCTGCCGTGTCATCGGTGACTGCTATGCTTACACCCGTTTATGAGAAGACTCCCGGTGCCACACGCGAGATCGACTGAGAGAAAACGTTTTGAATTTGTAGAAGGCTTGTTTAATACGCAAAAGCCCGCGTATTACAATGCGCAACATAATTAATATTCCTAATTAAACTGAGCATCTCACTGCGGGGTTTTTTTCCTCACATGGAATGAAATGTCATCTAATATACATTTTGAAGACATCTCTTCCCAGTAACATAGAACCTTATAAAACAGCAGAAACGTCGCCCGCATAATTCTTGCTGTAAGTAAGTATTGGCTGACTGGACATTGCTTACAGAATCAACCTACTTGAAATTTTATCGACGAAGATATTTTATCAATGAATTTAGTATAGAACACGTATTGCCGTATTTTACAGCTTTTATCATTGGCGCAGGAGTGAAATACACACTATAAGTAACTGGTCGGTCTAATAGAGGTGGGATTGTTGAGTGATGGCTACAAAAAGCATGACATAAATAGAACAGGGGGCATATTGTGGCAGTCGTCAGATACCATGAATCTTGTAGCATTGAAACACATTAAATCACAGGGAAGGCGGGTGCCACGTCAGGCAAAGAGAACAAACTGGGAAATGTTTCTCTCAGGTGTAAAGATGACAAACAATAGACGGCAGTATCAAGAAGCTTATGGCTGAAGAACCGAAACAAATAGCTGGCCCTTGGTGACTGACTAAAGCAAAGGCTTAAACTTTAGGCCGATGCTCTCTTGCGGAACATTGGAGCTTTTGTCTAGTTCGAAGCACTAATCGGGGTCGTTCATGAAATTCAAAGAAATAGGAAACGTAACTAACTGTACCTAAGTGTATACCAAACCAACTGTGGTAACGTTCATTAAAATTGACAGTATAGGGAGATTCGTAACTTATGTTTGAGTCCTGCACAGGTAGCTGACAAATTCATGTACACATCAAAATAATCTTGAAATCGATACGTAGTTTGCGCTACTATCACTATTCAATGCTATCTACACTGTCGAGCATCTCCCGTTTAAACGAAAAGGTCCTATTGTTATCCAAGTTTTAAGAAAAGCAAGGACCCATTCTCCGGGACAAGTTACCATCTGGTAACGTTTACAAGTTCTCATTGTAACCTCTTCAAAAATGGTCAGGAGCTGCTTTTTTTTCATTTCAAGGAATCAAACAAAATGTTTGATCCATGATGCATTTATCCTAAAACAGCCGTTCTGTTGCAGATTTTTCGAAATGGAAAAGGCACGCCCTCGTTGTACTTCACAGACCTCTTTTTATTCATTTTATGCTAAAAATATTGTTTTTCATAGTGTTTTATGTGTATTCCAAGCTACAGTTTTTCGAATGCATGACGTGTTCTTCAGCAGCCAATGTTCTCATATAGTCCCGTATACTAACACAAAAAGGTATGCAGACCAGACTTCGTCTTTTCGTGGATACCGTGACATGGATGATGAAGTGTTGGCTTTTAAGGCAAAAGCGGCAAATGTGGTTAAACAGTGCGAAGAGGATGAGTTGCCGATATGTCGACAGGGGATTCGCTTAGGAGGGTTCGTTTTACCACAAGCTTATAAGCCTAAATACGAGCGTTTCAATTACTCTACGACATTCAAAAAGCACAAAAAGCAAACGTCACCTTAGGATGTTATGACTCAGTCGAATTACGCGAGGAAGTATGTCCAAATGACGCGAGGAAGCTTGTCTAAATTATTGGTAGAAGCGTCGACATGTGCGAACAAAAGAATATCAAACAGATTTTGCAAGTGGAAAGGAAATGTCAAGGTCAGTGGCCTCCATGTGAAATGTATATGAAATAGTCTTGTGCCACTCATGCAAAACCGTTATCGTGTAAACGAACGAAAATATATCGTTAGAAAACTTGGATGGCTTTGTCGAATATAGGACAGTGCATTGTAATCCTTAACGTGCGCCTACTGCGTGCGTTAACAACGGTGGTAATGCAACTATACGATTAACACAACCGGCTGAAACGGTCGTATTGTAAAGCCTTTAAAAGTATTGGTCACGCTCTAAGACCTCAGGGAGGTAACATGAAAAAGTGCCTAAATTTTGACAAAAATTTACGCTAATTTTTGGCGAAGTTTGGCTTTGCAGTCAATATCCAAGTATGCTTGATCAAAAGCTTTCATGTTGTGTCATTTTATTCGACAAAAAACGCAAGCAGCTGCAGACTTGCGTTTTCATTTCAGCCGGTACACGCTGTGACCTTATCTCTGCTGACGCATGCATGCGAGTCATTGTCTAAGCAATCAATGCAGTTCCGCCAACTTTCTCTCGCAGTTGCACAATATCCAAATTGGCTCAAACCTGGCGTGGATTATGCAGTAACCTTCGATATTAATTATTTTCAAAATAGATGTATAAAAAAATGTGACACGTATGAAAGCCTGAAACCTGCAAGTACGGTTGGCTCCCCCGTTGCCTGACGCTCTGCTTGTTGCCAGTGTACCCGAATTTTTGTGTTGTAGGTAGGACAAATGCTTTGTCGACCGGCGCTAGTATGCAAAACAACCTGCCTCCTTCACGAGGCAGCTTCATTTTCCCACAACCCATTTCTTAAGAGTAGAATCTCTAGTGTTCCTTATGTCATCTGTCTGAAGTACATAAGTTAACAGATCAAACGTACAGAGATGTCAAGGTTACAATTCACAAATACTATATTCCCAGGAAATATGGTTAGGGATCTGATTCGATCATTTCGGCACCACACATTACAGCTTTTTGACATAGCTTGCACCCTTTCGTGATTTTTTGTTATACCCCTGGTTTCTAAAAGGTCTGCATACATGTAGTTTTACAGTAAGTGCGCCTTTCGTTAGCTGCTTAAAATTGCGCTATATCTGGAATTATCTATTGTGCTCGCACGGGCTGCAAGCTAAACTGAGCTTCAGCAAGGATGGACAATGAACATTGACTGGCTTCAGAATTGGCTTCAGAACTGGTTTAGGAATTAGGTTGTGAAGCGTAAGCGCCTTAGCGACAGTGTCCCGCTGTCCTGTGTTGCAATAAAATTTAGTTTCCAACACCCGGTCTCTCTATTTCATGATGAGTTTTGTAGCTCCGAAAGTACGTCACGCAATTCGATGAACATAATACAGATGCCAGATTTCTCTCTTAAAACATACTTTAGTTGCCCTACGCCTAATGAGATCAAATTAGTCTGATAGCCCACTCCTAAAGAGTTTTGACGAGTCACTTCTGTCATCATTCTTCGTTCATTGCAAGAACTATCGTAGTTTTAACTACGGTAGTTCTACTACTACATTCTACGGTAACTACGTAAGTTTAAGTACGGTAATTACGGTAGAGGACCTACTGCATGTGCTTCCACGCCATCCACGTCATTGTAATTGTTAGTGCAAATCATTTAGGCTATTTCTCTGCGTCACGCCTGTTGAGGTGATAGGTTGTATGGGTAGGAATTATCAACACTGCAGCATAGCTATGATGATGCACTAAAAAGTATGGGTCTGGGTTAGTACATATAGTATAGAATCTACGCCGGAAGGGATACAATTGAACATGAGCACTTTGAATGGATTTCAGAGTATGTGCTTAAGCAGTGATAATGGTAGGGGGCAAATTATGTAGTTCTGCCAAAGTCTGTAAGGTGGAGGAAATAGCGTGAGTCGTAGCAAGGAAATAATTGGCATCCATTTATATTATGGCACCAAGCTACAAAGGAAGCCAATGTGCATTTCTTAGAAAGAAAGCTTCATAATTTCTTGTAATGAGCGTTCGTAAAAACTCACCGCACTTTCCGGTATCTACTTATGTTTCTATCCATCTGCGCGTTATATATATATATATATATATATATGCCGCCAAGGCCGTGAGCTCCACCACTCACGGCCTTGGCGGCAGATGTGGAACATCCTTTCTGCCGCAGGCGTCACGTCTACGTGAACATTTCTGGGTGAATGCAGCAAGGGGGATAAACCCACACGTGCTACCTGAAGGCACCGAAGCAGCCGGACTCGTGCCTCTCGCTACGTAATGAACGAGAAGCGCCGCGGTAGTTAGCTCATTTCGGAAGAACATCGCACGCGTAATGCGAAGACATGGGTTCGTATCCCTCCTACGGCTAGTTGTTCTTCCATCCACTTTCATTTCCGTTTATTTATCGTGTATTTATTTCAATTAAGAAGTGCAGATAATTGCCGCTATGCTGTCGTGGGTGCCACTGTTTGTTGACTTCTTGATAGGACTAAAAATGGAGTCCCTGTTTTCTTTTTATTGTACACATATATATATATATATATATATATATATATATATATATATATATATATATATTTCTGATGAAGGCCGGACCCCGGCCAAAACGTTAATCAAGTGCTTCATACGCGCGTCTACTTCACTGCGAATATTTACCCGGACCCAGAATCGCTTTTTTTTCTGGTATATATATATATATATATATATATATATATATATATATATATATATATATATATATATATAGTCGGTTTCCGCAAACATCAGTCTATGGATAGTCGACGGCCTAGTTGGTTCAGCATTGCGCTGCTGTGAGGAGGGCACCAGGTTTGACATCTACTATGGCTTGCGTCACAGGATAAGTGACACTGGTGATGTGTCTCTTTTCAATGACCAATTTAGCAGTGCTTGTTTCATTAAACCCATCGCTATTGGGTCTTAAGGCGTACATCAAGCTAGCCGCGGAGGCCAGCACAGTTATGGACATGTAAACCACATGACTATGCAATTTTATTAGGTACAAGAACATTAATTTGGAGCGGAGGCCACAAAATTATTAAAATGTAAACTACATGACCATGCAACTTTATTAGGTACAAGAACATTAATTTGGAACGTACGAAGTTTCGAGGATTAGACCATAGGTGCAACACGGTGAGAAAATGTCCTGTTAGCTTTCAGTGTGGAAGTTTGAGTCCACTAAGAACCATAGTGATACATTCAGTCTTTAAAGACAACTTTTCATTCATTCAAATGACTACATCACACGAACCGCCAACCAATGGTGCTCGCAGTCATTCTCCCATATTTGTGGACAAGCAGCGGTGTGTTTGACTCAGAAACGCAGAAATGTAAACTTTTTATGTTTATAATAAACAACTTCTCGAAGCTCGAAAATGTTCACACATGCCGCTAAGTAGTCGCATGTGATGCTTTGGTTATTTATTTTGATTTTCAAATATTCCCAAATATTATTTTCGGAAAATGTGAGCTTTCCTTGTTATCCTTTCCTAAAAGTGCTAGACCCGAATAATAATGCCGAAAAATATTGTAGTGGCTCCTTGTCCGAAAAAAGTATGGATATTTGAACGTGCGGATGTGCTGCTTGCCAATTATTTACTTGGTAAGCTTCAAAATGGTGCTAGAGTAGATAAACATGGAACATTTCATATAGTAGACATTTGCCTACTCCAGTGTGTAAGCTTGAAAACGGAGCCAATAAACTTGGTCGTTTTAGAGAGCTTCGATATTTTGTGTGTTTGTGCACGTAATTCACGACATCATATTTGTTGAGTAGTATCCAGTGGTCAATCAAAAAGATGTGGTCGCCGACGACAGCTTCACCGTTTATTCCGAAGTGTACCGAGCCCGCAAAAATATCTCAGACAGGCTTGTTATTGATCAAGACGATTACAAGCTTAACCTCAAGAACACGCGAGTCGTAGCAAAGAAACTCCTCATCCGAGAGATAAGAGAGTATCACCGAAAGATACCCAATTAGAGATAGGCTAATGCGGCGAACAATTACAATAATTTTTGTGTGGTTTTTCTCGAGTGAACAGATGAAAAAGCAAAAGAAGCAGAAAAGTGTCCCATAATTAAGATGATTTGAATTAGTAACAATACAAAAAATGTGACAGCCAATTCACTGGCATCAAGGCAGATAGGTAGCGCCTTAAGGGCAAGCGTATCGCTTCCGAAATTCTTCAAAGGCTTGCAAAGAAACAGTACGATTGGGGAAGACCCAGCCGGAATATCAAAGTTTTATTAGGGTCATAATTCCTTGCAGCACATTGACAGTACGAATCCTACGTGGGAATGCTCAATGCATTGCTGTCCTATTGTAGCAATGAATATTTGAAATGTCCCTAGAAAGAAAATATTTTACTCCAAGTCTATGAACAATCGCTTACCAACCATGACTTGTTAGCCACTTATACAGTGGGAATACGTTGTGCAGGGGAATTACTTCTCCTTGGATTATAAAAAACAGAGGTACTTCTAATATCTTAGATAACCGTCATTGTCATGACGTGTCCCACATCGTTTGAAGTCTACATAAGAAAGGTCGAGAATTACTGCTCGCCGTGAGACAGTTTTGTTTTAACATTTCGCGCCACCTGGCATGATTTGGTTGTTTTATTTACGCTCCTTCTTTCACATGTATGCGTATGAAAAGCTAGACAGTGAGCTTGTAAATACCTGCTTCAAGATGCTAATGCTAGGGCTTATAAAATGTCCTTGTAAAGTACCCAAATATCAGAAAGAACAGCACCGGAGCTGTGATGGCGTCACAGGATTCCCTCGGAACCAGACGGCAGCCGAGCGCATTCGTCGTCGAAAACTGGTGTCTTTAATAGCCTCAGCTCTTCGTGATACCTGTGTTGTGACAGCAAGCGTCCGCCTTCATCGAGTGGGATCTGTTCACGTCTACCTGTGCGCGCATGACACCGCGCTAGTCAATCCTAAATGATAGGCTTGCGTTGTAAGTGATTTCGCAATCAATACTCTTACCTATGCCATATATATTTTATTCACTGTTGTAAAAAACTGGGCTCGCGTTTATGAAGGCTTGTTTTTTTTTTTTTTTTTGTGCTTCGTGTAAAACATTACACCACGTAGCGATAATAGTGCACCTGCCATTCAAATCATTTACGTCTTGTAAAAGAACCATTTGGTAATATTGTTTACCAATTTATTTACGATGCCTCCCCGATATACTTCACTGTTTTACGTGGTCACGACACGACCTTATTATTTGTAATGTTATTGCCGCGTGTCTAGTAAGGCAAAGACGACGACGTAAGAAGACATATCGGCACTTGTGAAAAAGATAGAGAGCAAGAAGAAGAAGCAGTGACTGGCGCGCGGTATTAAAAACCGTCCGTTCTTGTTACTGCCTCTGCCGACAAGTGCGTTTCGTTTATCCCTCGAGTTTCCGACGTCGTTACAATATCATCGGATACGGTAAGAAATATAATCGCCGGAACTATATTTGCCTTCTGATGTAATGAGCTTGTAACATGGTAGGTCACAAGCAGAATCAAGAATGTGAGATGGTACAATATTTACCTCTTTCTTTTTTTTACGACAAATGAAGATGTTTATAGAAAAGTTCGAGGCCGACCATTTAGCTGGGTGTTTTCAAGCCACAGAGGCATAGCAGCTCCTTCACGAGCGTCGAGTTCTGTACAATTAGGAAAAGAGACTGCCATCACTAAAATATGCGTTTACGAAGCCCTAATGACACGTGGATATGTACGTTGTACGGTGTGTTGCTGTAAGCGTCATCGTGTAGTTCAGAAGAGTAAAATGTCAAATGTAAAGATCGAGCGGGAAATAAAAGTCAGTAACTTGAAATGCCTCTGAGAAATCTTGATATAAAGTAAGATGTAAAGTACCTTTGTGACACTCATGCGTGGCTGTTAGTACGAAAACCAACGATTATATTTATAAATTCAGACGGGATCGCATTGCCTATGCTGCATCAGTAACACGCACTAGCACGATTAGTATTACAACTAGACGTGTATTAGCGCAGCCAGGGCCGGTATAACGTAATCTATTCCAATCTGTTTTTATTACAAATCCGCCATTAGCCCTCCGTGATAAGTCAGACTGGTTCGGTTGTAGCTAATATGGGTGGTCGCCACGCCTATTTTGGCCGAACCCGAGCCATTTTGACCTATCAATGGCCGATTTGGAATAGTAACAGATTGGAGCAGGCATACATATGCTAGTACTTCACAATTGTTTCAAAATTAGGGTGGCTGTCTAAAGCCTCGCTAAAGGGAGAAAGCATGCAGGGACGTTATTTGAATAAAGATGGCACCGCCTAGTTTTTACGTCATGAATATTCAAGTATTCGCTGCGCGCCTCCCATTTCCTTGCTCCACCCACGGAAATATTAGATATCTGGATCTGCGCCGATGTGACTTAGCTAGGAGGCTTCAACGTACTGTCGCTCTCGTTTTGATGTGACTAAAGTGGAAAATATGCACTGTGTATGAAGAAACAATATTTCATATTTTAGTTGGATCTTGTGCTCTCTTGAGCACGGGTTTCTTGCAATTGTTTCGACTATATCAGTGGTGCTGAAGACCGAAGATGTGCCATCGACGTGTACTAGGGTGCAAAAGGGTCTACTTCATTCTAAAGATGTTTTTCCTCTGTCCCTACATTCTCGGTAAATATGCTTACCTTTCACTTCAGGACAATTTTTTACCGCGACAGATTCTTCATATTGGATCCGAATATTTTATATTCAAAAAGATTATCGTATATTGTGCGACATGCATTGAAAAAATTGCTTGATCCCTCTTATATAGCACTTGGTCCTAACACGAAGGTGAAACGTGTCTTCACAGTAGTAGTTGTAGCTTTGTTGCACGTTAAGTGATACAGTCGAGTGGCGGGAGATAGGCTGGGTGCTCGGGGTATGTGAAGCCGGCAAATCACAGGCTTTCACAAACTGTACAACCGAAGCCGAAGGGGTCGTCCGTAAATCGTGGCACGAGCTCGTGGTCAGCCGCCACGAATGGCACGCTACAGTAATACCCCGTTAACTCCAAGTAGTAAAAACTGGAAAAAAATTGAGGTAGGCGGAGTTTCGAGATAGCGAAATTCACGAAAACATAAGCATAACCACCGCGCATAGCCAACATGGCGCCTTTCCAATATGGCGCCGGTAACAGCCGCCGACTTCCTCACGAAAGCTCAATGTACCGGGAGTGGTAGTTTTAGTAGTTCACTTTTGCGATATTATGCGCGACCCAGCAACCGACACGTCGGTCGTATATAGGCAACGGCGAACCTAGCACATATAAGCGCAAACGCAGATGCATGTTGACACCGTGTTCGAAACCAAGTCCCGCTAAAAAAATGTCGCGCAAGTGTTCGGTTCCCTGGATTTTTCGACCGAGGATAACCTACAGAGAGCAGCGTTCTGACCACTGAAAAAGCGCGTAAATAAGCTGCAGCGATAAGCCATCAGTACAAAATCACGGCCCTTAAAAGAAGGGTAGGGGGTGGATGCATATCGGGCATTTGAAACAGGTGCAACGCGGCTGGCGTGTTTACAAAAGGTGGCGGGCTGGCCTCTGGCCGACGGTATTCTTTGTGGTACGCTTTGCGTGCGTCAGAGGTCGTAGCGACGCTTCGGCCGCGTAATAAGTTGGGATCAGCCGGCCGACAACTGTAGATGATGATGAAGTAGAATCAAGCAGAAGGCATTGGGACAAAATTTCAGGCCTGGGCCAGTATTTTGTAGCAATGCGTTATGCTTTATTCTATGCTAGTCTTATCATACAGCGCTCGCGGCCGGCTGATCCCGTAGATAACGTGAGCGGACCGTCGCTCTGACGGGTAACCAAGCGCGAAAAGCACGAAAAGGCATTAGCATCGGAAAAGGCATTGGTACAAAATACGGGCCCTGGTTTCACTTTTTGGCGATACCACAGCTGCGCAAAAATGTACAAAACACGTTTCGGTACTTTTTTTCCCAGCATTTTGGCATTCTAGGTATCGAGATATCCGGAGTTCGGCGCAGTGGCATTGGGAGATAAGGGGTGAGAAAACCATGGAGTTTACACCGTGCCAGGGAAAAAAATTCGACTTATCGGATAATTCGAGATATCAGAGTTCGAGTTAACGAGGATTTACTGTGATTGCGGGTCGGTGGC
This sequence comes from Dermacentor silvarum, assembly GCF_013339745.2. Taxonomy (NCBI): domain Eukaryota; kingdom Metazoa; phylum Arthropoda; class Arachnida; order Ixodida; family Ixodidae; genus Dermacentor; species Dermacentor silvarum. The sequence continues at coordinate 103,559,981 of NC_051162.1, read as the reverse complement.
TTTCTTCCCCGTCATTCTACCCACCATTTCCGCCACCTGGTAACCTGGCACCGGCTCTTCCCACACAGCAGCCAGCTCGTTTACAAGGCGCCGCATCCAAGCTCAACTGCAGCAGTGGCCATCGAGACAAAGTTGAGCAATCGTCTCTATAAACAGCCCCTCGGGAGCACGCTCACGCTGCGTTCGCCTTATTCAGCAACCTGCAGACCTACCATCAAGTGCCCTGCCCACACTATGGAGGGCGAACTTCTAGGGTACCTCCATGACGAAACTATATTGATGAGCACAGGGACATGGAATCTGTTAGCGATGACCATGCGACGAATGCAGTGGCGCCTACGTTAATTCAGACGCGCCGATATTGTTCGTTATCGGCAGCGGAGTTCCATCGCCCACCCTGTCTCTGCCATCACGGTAATCAACCAAAATTAGGCACCTCCAACAGCTTCACAGTTACGAATGATCAGAGCGCCTCTATGAAGATTTCAAAAGTGCCTTACAGTCTTCGTCGCCGGCTCGAACGCATCTGACTTGCATCCTCACACCGTCTTCCAAAATTCAAACCTGCATGTCGTCAATATCGTAGGGTTTCTCACGCACTCCATAAAGTGCCCCATGAAGTGCAAGGCATATACTGGGCACCCGACGTCACAATCTTACATTACCATGATAGTGCCTACGTCTGCTGTGTTTCATTCTTTATCATCGAGAGCCTTGCGTTAAGGCAACAACACGACCTCAGACTTCGGCCAGAAATCGGCAGCCAGAATCAAACACCCAAACATTCGGTGGCCTGCTAGAATAACTTTAACTGTTCACCCAGTCATGCCACTAGCGCATAATTTACGCAGACATGCACTAGCGGACATCTACAGCAGCAACTCAAAGTACAGCCACACACCAGATGTACGCACAAGGTGCCTTTCCCACGCCGCTCTTGCTGCCTTTAGGCAGCCAGCATCGGTCACCTGTCCTCGCAGCTTTGTTGCAGGTCTCTTTTTTAAATCACTCTGTATTTGAGAAGACGGACATGTGCACGCAGTTCTACAGTCTTCATACGCATTGTACGTATTGTACATTGACTGCGTTTATAGATTAGCGTTTAATGCGCATTTATGCTATGACACCATTGTAAGTATATTTATATAGAGCTTGGCACGCTAAGGGGAGGGCACCTGTATCACCGTTATTGAGTGCAGCCCCAAAGGGTGATCGTCATGCCAGCCGCATGGATGGCTGATACGTCTTGGCTCATACTGCACTTGTACCATGTTTGCTCGTAACGAAGATCTCTACAAATCTCTAGCCCTTCGATACTATCACACATATTGGGCAATCAATTAGCCCGCTTTATCTCTTAAGTTATGTCACAGTGTATTAGAAAAAAAGCACAGTTGATTATGAATTCTCGGATGGCCTAGGTAATAAATAAAAGCAAAAATAGATTCTAATTATTCGTAGTTTGCCAATAATATGGGTGCCATTCCCCAGTAGTGATACGCAACTACAAACTGATGGGCGCAATAAAAAAAAATTGTTTTCTGGGTATATCCTTATGTCAGTATTTTTGGACTGCGCTTAGAACCACCATCATTGCCATACCCTTCAACTTTTAAATGAAGTCACAGATACAAAAACAATAAGCGATATGCGTGAAATGCACCAGTTTCGCATCCAGGAGTCCTCCTTAAAAATGGCGGGGTCTCATTTTGCCCTAAGTGCCGCTAGCCTTAGTTTTTAGGAACCCCAGGTGACCAAAATTAATCCGAAGCCCTCCACTACGGGGTGCCTCATAATCTAGACTGGTTTTGGCACGTAAAACCCCAGAAATAAGTTTTTCAGTCTCTTTGGTGTCCCCTGCAGTGTCATTAGCTGTCTTTCTTTGCTGTTATTTATTCCTGAAGAACTTGCACGCCAACCTTCCCTTTGGCTACAACTTTGTCGGGAGTCAAGATGTGCAAGCTTGTTGTAAATTTGCTAAGTTAACAAGTCTGAGCCAAAAAATAATGAGACGCACGAGCTGCGCAAAAAGGACCTATGCTATGTAGACAAACCAGTGCAAGAGACGTCATGCCGCTCTGTAATCAAAATCTGACCACAATAATCACCCAGCCTTCCTATAAGTGCGTTTTGGCTCTTCAACCAAAGTTTAATGAAATGGCGTCGACGTGTAGAAACATTTTCGGTGAAATTACACACTTGGAATATAGCGCCTATGGTTACGGTTTAAAATGCGTACTCAGGATTGGATAAATAGATGTAACTAATGAATGAGTTAAGGTGACAATTGTTTTTGTGATAAGTAATCAAGAAAGGACAAACCATTTTGAAGTATCAAGAACAGACAAAATGGTGAAAAGGGAACTTTTTAAAGGTGATCGCACATTCTAATGTACGCCTAAACTGAAGTTTCGATTGATGTTTGTGCATCCATATAAAAAGAATCGATTTTTCTTTTGCTTACAGCTACCAGTAATAAAAATGTCTTCGCTGAAAGCAGTCGCAAAGTTTATCCAAAAGTGCACGAACGCAACGAAGGAGCCTCTGGTAAGGTCGTTGTTAGTCAAGGTGATTACAAGTTTAACCTCAAAAAAAGTTTCAAATGCAAATGTATTTCAATATAGGTACGCGCATTAAATACTTCAGTGGCTCCTCCTTGGTCGGCGGAATCTTGGGAGATTGAGTCGCCAGCTCGCCTTGCGCCCGGTCGCAAGATGCGCATTTAGTGCCGCCGCTAAACGTCTTCTCCCCTACCTCTCTCCCTCCCTCCCTCCAATCCCCCCACGGCCTTTCGCACGACCGCAGACGTCGTGTTTGCTCTCCGCCATGCGTTCGCTCTCCGTGAAAGCGCGCGTCCTTTCACTCGCACATACAGCATACGGCGCGCGGCGCCGAGTTTATTGCCGTTGTAATTTTTACAGAGCCTGACAGCGACGACGACGGCGACGGCAGGAATGCGCTTGGAGTGTCTATATAACTGCTATCGCAATAAAAGAGGGGCAGGTACCCTGGGCAGCTTACGTCCGTATCACGCCGCGTGGACAAGAATGGCAACGATGCGATTGGACAGGGCTGTGCACGTGGCTTGCGCTTTAGTGGTTATGACGTCGGGCACCTTTGTTGGGAGAGCAGGAAAGAGTGTGGTGATGGTGCCTGTACGCCTGGCCTGCGTCTCTGTGGTTGTAAAGTCACGCGCGTCGGAGGTGACGGTGCTGCTGGAATGGAGCCAGCTAGGGGAGAGGAGGAAAGAGTGTGGTGACGGCGCTGCAGCAATGGAGGCGGGTAGGGGAGAGGGCGAAATAGTGTTGCGACAGCGCCTGTGCTTGTGGCCTGCGCTTCTGTGGTTATGTCGTGCGCGTCAGAGGTTCCAGCGCGGCCGCAAGCGCGGTTGCCGTAGATGCATGGCAGGTGCGGTAACCGTGAGGACGCTTGTGTCGGCGCAGTGTGGTGCTGTATGACAAAAAGGTATGATTTCATAATGTATGCAGCCTAAACAGCTTCGCTGGTAATCCATCCCCATATGAATGTTGCGGCCCCACAAATTTGTTCCTGGCTACAGGTTCGCCAATTAAAGAATTACTTTCGTGATTCCCAGTTTTCGCGACTGTGTTCTTCGCGGTCACTACAGCGGGACAACATGAAATTAGGGTACCTGAATTTCGCCATGTGCTTGTTAATTGTTATATATCATTCCATTGTTACATAGTTTTACAGAATGTGGTGTGCATGAGCCTAACAATTTGTAACCGTTGTCACATTAAACCTAATATTTTCAAATTACAGAGGGCAGGATTTTTTTACAATGTTATAAGGTACTTTTGCTCCGACATAATAATCGTGACACGCCCAGATGGTATAATAATAATGTATTTGCGTTGTTTTCTTGTCAATGCAGAAGCTGGAGAAAACGAAGTCCCACTGAAAATAGGCACGTATGACGGGAATTTTGTGGGGCAACATTTAGCGAACAATAATGGGAACGCGTATTCATAAGCCATTTTTTGTTCCCAGAGCCAAGAGAATCGTCGTCTGGTTTTGTCCTTGAGACGTACCTCATTCTCGAGAGGGAGCTCGTGAAGCGTGTAATAAAAGAAGGCATCAATGTAGAGGAATATGCAGCACTTGTTATGTCACTGGTATGTGGCAAAAACGAAATCTTTCAGCTTCGCTAGTTTTTACTGAATATAGTGTAATATATCATGCAAATATTCAAGAACCGAATGTTTTATTATTCAGCAGCTGTTGCTCAATCCAGGATCACGGTTAGAATAAAATGTTTGTTGCATATCTTATCGCACATAATTTAAAGCTTTTTAAGTGCCTTATATATTTGGTAATGTTATTGTATTTATGCGAAGTTACCTGGTATAGGCAGTGTATATAACCTTTACGTGTATAATTATATACGTACTGCAAAATTCACGCAGAACACAAAATATGAGGCTGTGGGGTATCAAGTCAAAGTGGAAGTATGCAACCAGTGAAATTAGATGTAGAAGAATAGTGTAAAATAATGCGATATTGTGTATTCAAAGAAAATCACGTCGGAGTAGTTATGTTATCTACACTCACAGTGCTGTTCGATAACTTTATTTTAGTAATAATCAACACGGTCTTAGCAGCACTTCTTTCATTTCAAGTGCAATGCTACAGTGAGAAAACTTTGATTAAAAAAAAAACACTTGACATGACCTTTTGTCCTCTTCTCCTATATCATTTAAGACCCTTAGATGCAATATGCTCTGTGGGCACAACTTCAACATTATCTTCATTCATAAGAGTAGAAATTTAGGTATAGGATCATTCATTACCTAAGTGTTTCACAGATCTTACTGCTTGTACGAGAATTTTCATAGGTCTTTTTCATCGATAATAGATGCCATAGGGTGATCAAAATTATTTCGCGAGCCATTTCCCTTTAACAAAGTATTTTTAGGGAAGTATATCGCGTATTTAGCAATTTATCTCAGTTCTGCTAATTGATTTCTTTTTATATCTGAGACGATGCCAACTTTACACACCATGGACTTACGCCACTTTACACTGCCACCTTATACTACCCCTTTGTACTGCCAGTCGCAAACACAGCAATATGACGTTGTGTTCCGGTTCGCAACTGGTTAGGTCAAGAATTCCTCAAGGGTCAGTGCTTGGGCCTTTTTTGTTCCTGATCATTGTCGACGACATAACCCATTTTATTCCCAATAATATAATGTTGTTTGCAGACGACTGCAGTTTTTTCAAGAGATACGTAGGCCGCGCGCCCAGGCTCTTTTAAACTCCGCTTTAATTAAAAATATATTCTTGGTGTGCAACCTGGACGGTGAAGATAAGCGAGAAGAAAATGGTGGCTGTGACTCTAACATGTAAACGACTTTCTTTGCGGTACTAATGCTCAATCAACAGTAAAAAACCGTTTCTTGCTAAAACTTGTAAATGCTGAGATGCTGTGCTCAGGACCTATTTTAAGTGGAATGAGCATGTTGCTTACATTGCAAAGAGAGCTATGCAGAAATTGGGAGTCATATATAAGAAGATCTCTTGAAACTTCTTCCTCGCTCACCTGCTATCATCATCGTCATAGTTACTGTTGTGCCATTAAAACGCCATGTTTGTTCATCGACCGCTTTTCCTGTGTAGTCCTTGGTGGGTTTCCACGAAATCGTGCCGAAACCAGAGATATATATTAATCAACGACAAAACAGCCTACAGGCCCAAGTGGCAACGAGCTCATGGGTTCGCCGGGAGGTGCGGAGTCAACGGAAACGACTGCCCTCATCCATCAACTGATCACTACCTGGTAAAACGAGACCGAGCTGATAATGAATAGGGCAATTATCAGAAATGCCGCAAGACTCATCTTTCATGATATCGACGGGGCTCCCTGTAAAGCCACAACGCTTCAACGGCGCCTCATGAGCAGCCTTCTCGAAATGCTTCATGAGAAGCTTTGTTTCTTAGAATAAAAGATTGAAGTACTCACTTCTGACGATTATATATATCAAGAATATACCCTTCAGGTAGATTACAAAAACAAACTGGTTACACTAAAGTCTAAAATCATAATTGCTTCTGAAATGAGACAGAGTGTAAACAGTGAAGGCGTGTCGCAGATCTCGGGAAGCGGAATGACCATATTATTGATTTTGTGCCTTGAAGCGTTGCAAAGAATACAACCGGTAAAGGACTGTTCAGTCGAAACTACGAGCCATGACCGCGTTGAAGAAGGTAAATGAAAGAACGGCATCAATGCAAAAATCTTCAACAACTCGGAAGTACCCACTCAAGACAAAATATTGTCTACAACCGGTAGTACCATGGTTAGAGACGTCGTTGACAGAACCAAAGATAACTATCAATTGATGTCGTCATCTGAGACTTTGCAGATGCGTTGAAAGCGCAAGGAGGAACGTGAGTAGCCCTTTTAGCCACAGGCATACTGAAAGAGACTTCCTACTGTGTGCACGACTTGCGAACAGTCCTAATAGAAACACGCGGTTCGACAACATCTCTGATGAACAGTCTAGGAGACCACAAGGACCTCATTTTCCCAGAACAGTCACGATGCTGTCTAGGCAAAGTGAGTCACAGAATCTGCATCACAGAATAGAAGTGAGTCACACGAAGTGAGTCACAGAATCTGCATCAAAGAGCCCAACTTTTTTCTTTAAGGGAACGCATACTCATTGTATTGATGAGTATGCGTGTGACGGCACCACACGAAGGCGCACGCATGAACCGAAGCGAAATGAATTACAGCAAGTATAGGTGTCAACAACAGGAGGCCCATCGTCATCGTTGTTCCATGAAAACGCAACGTTCGCTCATCGACCGCTTTTGCTGTGTGGTTCTTCGCAAGTTTCTGGAATATATTTCCGTGGATCCAACCCAAATTAAATGTACTTGCGCGCGAAACGTTTCTTCATAGAATCCTTGAATGTTCATCTGTGGTGTGGGATGGACGCAGCTAAGTTGAAAAAAAAGTCAAATGATTCAAACCAAAACAATACGGCTTGTCTAGAATTTTCACCGTTCGTTTAGGTCCCCCAACACACATTGAAAGAATGCTAACCTAGATACACTGCTGAAAGAGACGGCAACACGATCGGCTAAAGTATGTGTACCTGGTTTACCATGATAAGCTATGAATTATTTAGAACGCGTATACGGAATCATTCAGTCGTCAATTAACGCGACCTGAGCATTCGAAAAATCAGAAGGAGTATTTCTGCAGAACACAAGTATTCAAAAATTAGTCTTTCCGCGCACGCTATCTGATTGTAAAGCGTTGTCGGCACACATACTAAACTGCACAACCGTTCAATGATTCCTCTCTCTGCTGGGCCAACAATAAAGCCATTTGATTTCCGTCTTTTCTTTTTTCTTTATTTCTTAAATTTTTAGGCTTGACATTACACATGTGCACCCTATTCCAATGTATTTTGCCCTTTACTGAGCATTTCTGTCTGCTTTCAAACAACAATATTTGATTATCGCCCTCTACATCAATGCGATTGGCATCAATACTCTCACTTGTCTTTACTGCTGTCTGTTATCTTTCACACAGATACTTCTTATCTGTATGTCTAGGCGACAAACATTTATACTTATCTATTTTATAAGTACTAGCATTTATTCTCAATTGCTTCTCTTCTTTGTTTGTTCCGGTGCGAAACAGAGTTGCTTGTTGTATAGGTACTCAGAACTTATTAAAACTCGTTGCCTCGTCCCTGAATTGGTGTTCTGCTTTCGCGCAGCTATTATTCTGAATAATATTACTTCTAGGTGTAATTTTTCATTCTCTGACTTACTCCTGCCTAAGGCCTCGTATGAGAGGTCGGCAGTATCTTTGACATAAAACAAAATAATGTGAGAACACCAGTGCTGGACAAGAACAAATCTCTCTGTTAATAAGGTAGACACTATTTCAAGACCTCCTTTTTTATTTTGCAGAGTAACACCTGAAGAAACTTTCAAAGTTTATTGGCATTTTTTCACTTGCTCCTCATACAAAGATAATAGTCACTTCTTTTCCTCTGGTAAAATACTCTATTGAGCATAACAGTAGTACGCCGGCAACACAGCCACCCCCATGATGTCCTGCCATCGACGCAACACGAGAGGTCCACATGCCACCGCTTGGTGGTCACGGGATGTGCTTCGTGAGGGGCGAAAGGTTGAAGAGAAAAAGCTGGTGTCTCCTTTGACAAGCGTGTCAGGTGGCCCAGCTGTGTTGCGACCTTTTGAATTTAATTCTTAAGGTGTAAGAAGAAATCAGCGTCGGACAATATAGAGATACTCTGCAACACCTTCAATGCGAAACATTTCGGCCGAGCGTTGTGCTATCTGCCATCTCCCAAACCGTTCTCTGGAGTCGATCCCACTGGTAGCGCAGTCTAAAAGTGAGGGTCTATCTCTCTCATGTATTGCAGCTCATAAATATTAGCATATCACGAAGAGACTGCGCGAACTGCCATTCAAACAGTGTGTAGTAACTTATTTGACACATCCGCTCTCTGCTTCAGGGGAAAGCAGACACGACCAGTGTTCTTCATAGGTGGCAATAGTTGACGTTGACGTTGGTCACGGCGTCCAACACTCAAAATGACGGCGGGCGCTAGACACCATCGGCACGCGTATGTGACTTCAAAACTTTGTATTAAAGAGATGCTAGCTGTTTGTCCCCATCAGGGCAACCTGGGAGTTATGCAGTCTTCAGGTCGCTACGTAGGATCGCTTCGCGCTAAAATGACTGGCCTCAAGATGCTCTGATCCAAGCCGAGCTTGAAGAACGTAAGCTTAAGCACACCCAGCCACTTGCAGTCGAAAAGCAGCGGACACCTGAGACGCGCGTCCCTGCTGAAATGAAAACAGATGATCAAATGTCAACGCCACGCTGCCCAAACGTAGGAAACAGAGTTACTTCAGTGTAAGAAACCATTTCATCTTCAACAACCACTGTGTCATTCCCTCTACACATATAAGCGGTTCGCTCACACGCTGCAAACGTCCGCAACTGTATCACGTCAGAAAATTATTTTAAATTGTGGGAGCCCATCTTGGAACTGAACGACAATGATTTGCACCGCGTCGACCTCTGTTGGCGTCGTGGCAGCCGGAATTTTCGTTTCTAACAAATCGCATAGAACATATTACGATGTTTCGGAAATTCTGCGGGAAAGAGACTGTGACAGGACTTTACGCCTCCCAGCTAAAGTCAAGCGATGCCAAGCAAGCATGCTTCACCGGATTCGCCTGGGCCTCGCCTTAACTCGACGCTATGCACATCTCATTGGCCGTACGGAGAGCCCCAACTGTGAACGCACCCAAGTGTCCCCATCGCCCCATCGCCAGCAACCCTGCGCATGCATCATTCAATACTGCTAGCTTGAACTTGTAACCCCACTCCTCTCTGTAACGCCGCAATGGCATTGAGAGTACTTAAATAAATAAATAAATAAATAAATAAGAAGTGTCTGAAACTCTCCAACATCTGTTTTGCGACTGCCCTCTCTACGCATCACAGCGGAAGACGCTGCCTTCGACGCTAGCAGGCATTGGCAGGGGAAGATTGTCCGCAAGTAATATTTTATCCGCAATGTGTGACCGTACCGTATACATCTACATATATACCATCAATGTGCAAGGGCGGCTCTGGGCTAACTGAAGATCATAGTACTAGACGCCAGACTTTAAGGAAACAACTGTGTTAGTGTATATAGATGCATCCCTTCATCCGCTCCATCATCATCTTTCATCACTCTTATTTGTCCTCTTTCCTTTTTCCCCGGTGCAGAGTAGCAGGCCAGAGCATGCTCGCTCAGGCCAACCTTTCCGCCTTTCTAATAAATTATCTCTCTCTCTTTCTCTTTGGAAATTCAGCTAATTGAATCTAATTCTTTTTTATACATTCTGCTACTAGGTGAGCCAGATCCTGCAACAACTTCAACCTCCTGGGTCGATTGTTTTGACAGCCCTTGAAACCAACATTATCGTAAGTGGCAGTCCCTTAACTGCCTCATTTTCTTCTCACATGCAAATTTACAGGGGCCGGATAATTATGTGGTCCTTATGAATGACAGCAGAGTGGACACTCCCAAGACACTCGAGAATCTGAGAGAACGGGCAAGGTCAAGCAGTGAAATGCAGCGTGCCGATGTCACCATCTTGCTTGTAGGGTGAGAAAAACAGTACCTGTCAAATCCTGTAAATTGTGAGAATGAGCGCTTGTCATGACAAGTGCATGAAGAACTGCTCCAGCTAAATAAAATCAGGAATCCCAGAACAGATTTTCGCCTCGTGCAAGCATTGGGTTGAAACAAAGAACGTAAGACATTCGTTAAAAATGTCTTTGTTCCAAAATAGATATCTTCTAGCAGACTAGCGAAATCTGCTAGATACTTTTAGTCTATCTGATGCGCCTGACATGGCCTCTGTAAAACGTCAATCACGGCATCATTTATGCGTTGTTTAATATTTCAGGCGGGACATGGCACACATGAGACCCGACGGTATGGTATTCGAGTCATATGGTATGCTATATTTTTAGGCCTGCTCTCATATTTACTATTCAAACAAACTGTATAAAATATTGTCAAAAAGATATATGGAACGCGACGTCAGCAATTCACAAAATTTTCAATCAACTACACGAAAGCAATTCTTTTTCCGATGGGCATAACACACCAAGCGCTAATAGACTGCATATAAACTAATTAACTAGTTAAGTAAATTGCATTTTTGGTATTGCAACAAATGTATTTGACACAATAAACTACAAGTTTCAGTTACTTTAACTTTGATTTATGATGTCAATGTATTATAGTTAAAACCGTTAAAGATGTCGCCATCGAATGAGGACCAAGCAATCAATATAAGAGCAGTATTATCGAATTTCATAGTCATAAATATTAGAGTAACCTTGGGATTCCTATTACAACTAATTTCTTCAGCTCTTTATTAACCATATTTGGAAGTGCCTTGCTTCTATTGATTCCTTTTTGTAAGATGGTTAAAGGCTAGTATTTGTTTCATATATATTCCGCGATGAGAAATAAAAATTTTATTGTCATATATAAGTAATTTAAACCAAGCGTTACTGCTGAATAATTGTTCTTTTGAATGTCCGACTCTATATTTAGTTGCGCACAAGCGCCTCAATTTGTCTAGTTTCATTCACAGCCATTTAAACTTTCTTTAACCTCATGATTGCTAGCTTTTCACCCACATCTTGTGTCTTTTGAATTTCTGCAGACTCAAGCCTCTCATATTATTGCTCGGCGTCCCAATGATTCTTGTTCGGTTGTTAGTAACAAGCGCCTTCGTATTATATCATCACGAACCTTACCTTTGTATCACAGCTAGGTTGGTTTTTGAGTGCCGTACGATTTACTGCAAGAAAGTACCGAAAAAAAGTATTCACCCAGTTTACTTAAAACACCAACATTAAGGTTTTTAAGGTCGATAGGGAAACTTCATGGTATGTTAGCAGTGTAGCTACCAAAGCGATAAAGACGCTCACCAGATTATTTTTACGCCAAGATTCCCGCAGGAATCATTTTTTATTTATATATACCATCCACTGAAATACAAAACAACTTTCAGTAATGTGAGTATCAGCAGTGCTATTGTCGACTTTGTGCCGCAAATGAATATTCATAAATTGAATCATGCTGAGGTTAAGACCTCTGCACTCTCTTTAGATCCTACTGCCTAATCAATGTAACCTGTCTAGGTGGCAGAAAATTGGTTTTAGAATAATCTTTATCCACATTTTAGACCTTTATCGATTGGAATTAAGAATCATCATGAAACGGATGATGCTTACAGGACATCGAGTTTTTAGTAATTCGCACAAAAACATTTTAGAAACAATCTAGTGTTGGATTGTTTTCTTTATTTTCACTGGACATTTGTCATTTATATGCATAAAACAATGGACACGCGTATAAATTGTTTGTTTTCTGTGAATTTTTTGCGCTGGCCCATCTCTATTACAATGTTTTTGCTTGGCACAAGACGTCCCTTTCTGTAACAGAAGTTTCTCAAATGTTATACTGGGTTCTACCTATTATTGCGATAACACATATATGGACCCTCCTGGCGAAGTTCTGCCGTTGTCATCGCCGTCGCCGTCATGTTCCGTATAAAGTCCAAGGGAATAACATTGCCACCGCCCACTAGTTTGCTGTATGTGCGAGCGTAAGCTTCCGAGGGTGAGTGACGGTGGCGGCTCAATCTCACGCGCGCGAGGCGAAAAGCGGGAAGGAAGTGCAACGTCATCCGTCGCGCGCAAGGCACCGGGGGGAGGGTAGGGAGAGGGGGGGGGGGTCGTTCTACCACGCTGGCTGCTGTGTATGGCGCGGCCGCGCGGGCCCTATCTTGAAATCAAACTGCGATGGGGATAGAGTGTGGCGAGTGCTCTTAACTTAATGTGCGCTGTGTTTTTGCCGCTCAGTTCACGTTGAAGCGACAGGCAGCACGAAGGTCAATTTGCTCGCTGCTGCCGTCGCGCATTCCCACTCCAGCGTTTTGACTGCTAGTTTCCGCGGTCATTAGGGGAGATACGTTTATAATTGCTCGAGCACACGTGACACCATGATTGTTATTTTAGTTATTAAGTGAATGTTTACAACGGTATAGGGCCAATAAAGCTACTATCATTACTTCACATTGCTGTGTACTAATTTGCCATCACAATCGATGATTCATCTCACGGACGAAACTGCGACATTTTTTGTCTGTTGTCACCATATCTTGCCCAATGTGATTGTATGCGCTACGCTAATAGTGTTGGACTTTTTTGAAGGCGCGCGAGCACCGGCGATTACGCTGTAACCTTCACCGAGTCAAACCGGCACGTGTGGCCGGTAGATCAGATTTCGACGATCGCCGACAGTGCTCGCTGCTATCGTGGTGCATTGAACGCCACTTGTATCTTGCAACTTGGAGAATTTTTCAAGAAAAGCGGCAGTTTCACCAGGAAGGCGAAGCATCCATTATGATAGCAAATTAGCACAGAGCTATACGAAGTAAGGATAGCATTTTTATCGTCCGTTTATTCTTGTAAACATTCGCTTGCTAACTAAATCACGAAGCGTGGTGTCACGCGCGCAGAAGCAAACCTGAATACATCCCACTCAATGACTCCGGAAACTCGCTGTCAGAACGCTCGATTGAGGAAACACGGCAGAGCAGAAGAGAATTGACCTTCGTGGCGTCCTTCGCTTCAACGTGAACCAAGCGGCCAAAACACCACGCACACGAAGCTGTAAGCACTCGGCACAGTGTCCCCATGGTAGATCGCTTTCAAGATAACGCCAGTGCGGCCGCGCCATACGCCGAAGCCACCGTAGTAGAACGGCCCTACCCCTCCCTCCCCTCCCAAATTGCCTTACACGCGAAAGAGACTGGCACACCTCCTCCCAGCTTTCCCTCCTTGCACGCGCGAGATTGAGCCAACATAGTCGGCTGACTCTCGCAGGCTTTCACTTGCACATACAGCATACGGTGCACGGCACAGATGTTATCACCCTTGGACTCTTTACGAAACGTCACTGCGACGGCAACGGCAACGCCGACGGCAGAAATGCTGCTGGAAAATTTCTACCCTATAACTCCTGCTGCTGCCATGTATTTTAGAAGACACAGGATCAAGTTGCACGATTATGAATGATAGTTGTGTTCGCAGGTGAATCTCTTGTACACTTAGGCGTTAGTATTAACGATGATCGCGAGTGTTTTACATGCAAACGTGCAGGTAAGATCCTGAATATATGCATGCAGTAGTGGTGGCTAGTCCAGGTTGAAACTCCACAAGTTCCAGGATCTCCCCCAATGATAATATGACAAAACTGCTATTGGATGCATTCTTATTGGACACAATAATTTACGTTTATCTCCGCATTATTATTTGTCAATGTTTTGCTCTATCTTTACCGTTCCTCCAGAAGGAGTTTTTTTGGGCTAACAACTATTACACTTAGGTTTTACATGCTTTCCAGAAGAAGTACGTTCTAAGCTTAAGTTCTCTTAACTGATGTAAGTGGAGTTAGCCAGCTAAGGGCTCTAGCGTGCTCTTTGTATTGTAGCACATATCTGAAAAAGAATTTATTACCTGTGTCGAAACAGGCCTTACGTATACAGGAGCAGCTTGCACTACATATAGTGTCATCGTTGCTGCAGACAACCGGAAGAAGTACACCGGGGCGATGAGCGTAGCTCATGAAATAGGACACTTGTGAGTACCTTCACAACAGCCAGCCTATTATTTCTATTATTTGACATATGCATAAATGCAGGCCAGTTCACGTGCAGACTATGTTTACTTAATTACACACACAAATATATATATATATATATATATATATATATATATATATATATATGCAAGGAATGCGCTCCAATTACCAACAAAAATAATATTATTTCACGAAAGTTTCGGGAGGTGGCCCGACCTTTATCGGTGTGAATGAATAAGGCTACAGAAGTACTTAAACGAACAAGTACTTACTAGCTACCTTCGATGTTGGTTCTCTCAACACTAATATCCCTCATGCTGATGGGATAAAGGCGGTGCTGTCCACGTATGAAGACTCGCCTGTCGATAAGCCTGTTGACTGCTATACGCTACGGACACTTCTCAAGTTGATTCTCGAACGACACAATTTTAACTTTAATGGGGTTCATTAGGGGAAAGTCAGCGAAATCGTAAATGGGAATGAAAATTGGTCCTAATTACGCCAATATTCTTGTGGCCGTACTAGTAAGAAGACTTTTCTCGCGTCTCGCAGCTTAATGTTACTATGCTACAAGCGTTTTATTGATGACCGCTTTAGGATTTGCCCTCATGGGGAAGCAGATTCCTTAAAATATATAGCTGATTTCACTCGCGCTCATCCCACTATTTTCGTTTCTCACCCCTACTTGCAGGACAGTGTTAACTTTCTGGATGTAAGCATCTGACTGTCAGGGCCAGATTAACTACGAAACTTTACAGGAAGCCAACGGGCACCAACCAGTATATGCATTTTCAGAGTAGTCATGTCAGTAACTGTAAGACGTGCATTTCGTACTGCCAAGCGCACCGATTTCAGTGTATATATTCTAACAAAGATTTCAGTGCTATAAATGCGCTAATGAAAGACGTCCATAGGCAGAAATACCCGGAGCAGGTAATTTATGACACTGTAACTTGAACTTGCAAACTCAAGCGGGCCAACCCTATTTAAAGCTAAATCCCCAATAGGGAACAACACACGAATCTAACCCTTACCCATTCTGCCTTGGTGCCAACGCTTTCAGCTATTCTTAGAAAGCACCATAGCACCCTTGCTCAGTGTGATCGCCTTGCGGAACTGTAACGCGTCTTGTATAGCAACAATAAAAATTTCCGCGATGATTTCACCAAGTAAACTCTAAATCCTTGCCGTGGCATAGGCTGTATGCCTTGCAACAAATCACGTTGCCAGGTCTGCGCTCACATGTGAATTACACAAAAAGAAATCAGCACAGCGTCGAACTTCCCTGTTCAAATTAGAGGAAAATTTACACGTGCCATCGCCAATATGGTCTACTTTCTTGAATGTACTAATTGTAATCAACACCATCTTCCTCAGACAGAGGCACCTTTCAGGATATGATTTAATAACCACAGGTAATACCCACAACTCTTTTCAACCTTCCCATATACCTACGTGTCAACCTTCCTGGTCACTCTTTCACTGACTTAAATCCAAAATATTGGAATGAGGCATTCGCTCACACCTTGACCGGGAAATTCGTGAGTTCTACCTAATTTATAAGTTTATTACCACCGCCTCGGGCATTAATGAAAGCACTGGGAAACTCACGTGCTTGCCTTCTGATTAGAACAATGTTGTTATAGGCAAAATGAAATTCCTCGTAACTTAACCACGACGCATGTAAAACGGTCTTGCTTCGCGCTGACACATGTTCTTTCTTTTACTCTGTTAGGGGCCGCTATTGTGGTGCATGCCCCGTTAGCACGGCAGGTCTGTTCTAGCGTGCAGTCTCCTAAACGACGGCGGTCCCTGGAGACTGGTGAAAGTGTTGCCTTAGGCGCGGCTGATTGCAGTCACCCACATGCTTTTCGCCTTTCACCACCGTAGAAAGAACGCTTCCTTTTCTTCGATTCTTTGAGGGTGAGGACAAAGCTTTCTCGTCTGTGACTCATCACAACCTTCCATGTGTTGTTTTCTGGCCATGTGTTTCTGGCCCAGTTTCGAAACAACGTGTGAGTTAGTTGTTCATTACTATTTTCGCTAACACTTTGTGAGGAGCCACATGTCGTTTCCACGTGTCTTTTCCCTTTCCAACACTTCGTGAACAAACGTCTTCTGTAGTCTTGTTCCCTCAGATGAAGGCAAATGGCTGGAACGTTAGTAACATATTTTGTCTTTGTTGTTAAATGAGTGAGTACTTTTTCGTGATTATTTCTCCAGGTTCAGCGCACACTCCTAATCTTTATATATATATATATATATATATATATATATGCAAGAAGAGAAACCAAGGGGCTCCAGTTTCGTAAGCATGACAATACCGGGTGTTTCAGTGCACACTCAAAAAATTTTAAAACTAGCCTACGGCAGATAGCACAGTTCTACTCCATGAGCTGGTCTATTCGGAGAGTCGGACCTTACTCGCAACAAAATTTATCCGTTATGGACTAATTAAAAAAAAACAATAATATTTTTAATCTGATTATCTCATGGCACATGTTACGATTTCCAAATTTTAGCCAGGAAGTTCGCAAGGAGGGTCCACTTGCAACGAATTCTTAAGATGACACCGCAGTTTCGAGATACTAATTCCCTAAATTTGGGGAGAAATGCATTGGTGTTAAAGTTACTTTTGTGCTTCAATGGACAAAACGACGTTTTGTTCACAAAACAAGTGGAAAGACACTGCATTTTATCGCAAGTTGGACGGCGCATATCCCATAATTAGTGTCATCCACACAATTCTTTTAAAGTGGATGTGCCTTGCTGTCTCACCCACTTGAATTTGTTAACTGCAATATGTGCCATAAGGTAACTAGTTAACAAATTAATTAGTGTGATTAGTGAAACAACCTCAGCGACTAGAAGTGTGCTATCTGCCACGGGCAGTTAAAGAAAATTCAAAATGTTCGCTGAAACACCCTGTATAAAGTCAACAGACCATAAAGCCATCGGGGAAATAGCATTGGAGGGTTCTTTAGCCATGTGCCTGTTCTTCTAAGTTCGCGTGTTACGTGAAACAATCGGCAAAAAAAAGCATATTTCTCATCCGCTCCCCATGGCCCTGAGTGGCACTGGCTAACACTCCAAAGCGAGATCTAGTAAACAGAAATACCCGAATTAGTGGATGTATTGATAGCTGGCGCCGCTGAACAATCTGCAGCGCTACGCACGCGTAATGTGGAGGTTGTGCGTTCTGATCTCACCAGCGGCAAATGATCTTTTCGCCCACTTTCATTTCCCTTTTCCTTATCATTTTGTCAATTTCAATTTTTTTCAACCAGAGCTAATTTTATCGCTGCTTTTCTTGGCTTCGTGGTCTGTTGGCTTTATATGGTGATGATATACGATGGCTTTATATGGTGATGTGTTTGTGTGTGCGTACTTTTCGATTTCTTTAAATATGCGAGATTTTTAGCGCTCCTGTGCGATTGTTGTATTGACAGAAGCATTTTACTATTTTTCATTTAAGTACAGCTTAGTGCAATACCGAATAAAAAAGACGCAGTCTTTGAATAATACTTCGTACCCACATTTTCCCACTAATTTATTACACAGACTTGCACACACGGCAGCAACATCTTGTAGGTTTTATCGATAACTGTTACTTTTGCGGATCCTAAGTTATTATGCAAATGAAGTTTCTTTATACAAAGCAAGACTTCGTACTTTTTAGACTCAGACTCGACTGAAGCGTGGTCAGGATTTCGTTTTGCAGCTTTGTTTCATCTGGTGTGCTCATTGGGTTATTGTTGTTTTTATCCTCTTCTAGCGCATATAAAAGAATATTACTGTCCTTTTTTCTTATCGAGTCATAACCTCTAGGATGTGTAACTGGGGCGTCAGCAGGCCCCTAAATTAGGTTGTGGTTGGTAATTTGTGATTTCTGAGTGAGATGGCTATGACATATGTATGACTATGATGGTTCTGTATGGCTCTGTATGGCTATGGCGAAAATTTTCTCGTGCAAATATTATGTTTGTTCAACACAGGTTGGGATCTTCCCATGACGGTGCTGAATCACTGGCGGCATGCCCACCTGATGCCGGAACCATAATGAGCCCACAGGCTGGGGGTGAAATTCGCCCTCGATTCTCTGAGTGCAGCCGGAGAGCCATCTCAGCATTTCTTGCGTACGTGATCACGCTTTTTAATAACAAATATGTAATGTTTACTAGACGTTGGATGGCGCAACATTTTTACAGGACACACACAAGAGAAACACACACAGCAAAGCGCTATTTGCAACTATCGATTTACTCCCTTGTCGTCGGAATAAATTGAAGAAGATACTCAAAAAACAGTCAGCCCTTCCACTGGGGTGGAGATCTAGAAGACTAGCGAAGCTTTACCATAGTGGGAATTATGTATTTCCAATTATGACTATTAGGATGTGATGGTGTAATTAGTTATTTGAAGTAATAAAGAATGTGAAATATGTATGATCCGGTGGTTTTCATTTATTTAGTGACCACAGGGACCATGGCCTTATGGTCGCTGCGGTACACCGCCATAGGGTGTACGGAAAAGGTTTGCACGTTCTTCATAAACACGTCCCCAACGCCGTGCGCATTCGGTGCGAACGCGGGCAAAACGCCGCCGCCGTCGACAACAGTTGTGCGCGTTGTTTGTGTGGCCGCACACAACCGCTGTCAAAACGCTGGCTACGTGAAGGAACGGCTAAACGTCGTTATAGACACTGTTAGGGGAGAGGCGGGTGAGAGCCAAGAGAAAGTCGGCGGCAGGATAGCGGGCACGCACACGCACAGTCTAGGGTGCCACAATGCCCTCCTAACCCACCGCTCCCCTTCTACTGGGAAGTTGCGTTTGCTCTCCGCCGTGCATTCGCTCCCCGTGAAAGCGCGCGTTCCTCGCCCTCGCGCGCCTTCACTCGCACGTACAGCATACGGCCAATTAAAGTTTTTTTCTATTGCCGGACGCGACCATCGAAGAGTGAGCCCTTAACAGCTTCGCTGTAAAACGGAAGAGCAACAAAATACAATACACTTCTACAAAAATGACCATCCACTAATAACAAGCCGGCTTTATCACATGATCATTTTGGCTGTGCTTGATTGACATCGCACAAAAGAAACAAGGAGGATGCGAAACTTAAGATTAGGTCCTTTTCGTAAAACCGTTTTGCATTTTGTTGCCCTTCCCATTTTGGGCATCTTCATGTATTTATCCCGGTGACAAGGGAATAAATCGATAGTTGCAAGTGGCGTTCTGCTGTGTGTGTGTTTCTTTGTGTTTGTCCCGCCAAAATGTTGCGCAATCCAACTTCTAGTGTGCTATATCAACACGCCCAGTCTTCAACGCTAGAAAATATGTGAAGTATATCTTTACGCATACATGCCATGTGCCATGCATGCGTAACCGCACTTACAGCACTTTCCGAAAAAAGTGCCACATTTTAGTAAATGACATCAATACAAAATGTATTGTTCTTGTCACCATCATCATCATCAGCCTATATTTTATGTCCACTGCAGGACGAAGGCCTCTTCCTGCGATCTCCAATTACCCCTGTCCTGCACTAGCCTATTCCAACTTGCGCCTGCATTGTTTTTGTAGTGATCTGTAATCTCCTTACGTTTCTTGCGAATTGCTGGACAATGAACAGGATCGTATGATATATAGCATGTGTCTAAGGAAACCTCGCAAACTCCGATAAGCGCATGCTCAACGTAGAAGGACCACAACAGAATAATTACTGCTCAATATGAACTCACCACTGTGACGCGCACTGATATTAGGTAAATTAAGAGGTCAGCTGAGCCAAGCCATGAAGAAAAAATAAGTATGTGCGTGTGCACGCCGTCCCACAGATATTTGCAGCGTTATTTGCAGTCTTTGCTATTGTTCAAAATCGCGTAAATTGAGTGGAGAATAAAAAGAAACAGCAATGGCACGTAAATGCTGTGCTGGTGGGGCTAGTCTAAACAGCTCCAGAATAGCAAGTAGGGAGGCGAGATAACTCATGATTGTGCCATTTCTTTCGCGAAACAACGTAAATGTTCTATAAATGTGCTATGATGCGGAGTGAAAACAGTTAAACTCGCAGAATTAATGACTGTGCATAGAAGATTTGTAGAAAAAATATTTCAGAACAAATTCTACCCGTTTATAAACTTGTAACTTCACCCTTCGCTGTTCGTGTCTTCATCGCGGCGAGGAATATCCAACTGGAAAAATTCATGGCAATATTAAACAAAAATGCGCGGCCGATTTCATTTGTCGGGCCTCCCTCACAAGAGAAAAGCTCAGAAACGTCTCCTTTTTACTCACACAGGGATCGCTTACGGGCTAAGTGTTTGTTTGAAGAAAGTGCCATTATGCCCACTACAACTCCCACTGATGTCGCCGTTACCACTGCGGTTCTCACCACTGCCGATGAGGAACAACACGAAAAAAAGAAGAGAAGGAAGTGCAAAAAGTTTATGACCGAAGGCCAATATCTTTTGCATTTCGAGGTGGGAAAATTTACCTCCTTGTACTCAGTGTTGCTTTTTAATCTATTTATCCATGCTGTGCACAGTCACTGCCTAGTGGTAGGATAATATGGAGACGCTATAGTGAAGTTCTGGTGGACAATCTTTGCCTCCTCCAAACTGTGCCTCGTATTTAAATTTCTACTGCCTGGATGGCAATTGCCGTGTTCGGTCAATTTGTGGTGTCCTTGTAATAAGCAACATTTGACTATTATATTGCAGATACAAAAACCTATGACTATTCAACCAAGCAGAAAAAAAAACCAAAGTCCCACTGAACTCATACTATGTTGCCGAATTGTTGCACTGCCAACAATACATAATGTAGTACATGTATATTGCGCTTATTGATAATATTTGGCGTTGCTTCTTTTCACAATAATATTAGGTGTTCGCGTAAATGTGCTACAGTATATTCCTCGACGCAACTTTTTACTAAGTTATAATCATGATGAATAATGTATGTTTTTGCACTATAAATTTCAATGTTTCGCTTTTATAGACTTTTCTAAATACGCGATTTGCTACTGATATATCGTATTGAGTTCCTTACTAAATGTACATCAAAATCCGTGTTAACGTCGTAAAAGTTGCGTGTTTAGAATGAACATTCAGTTACGTCCGCAAAGCAAAAACATACAGCAATACCTGGTAAATATGCACATCATTTTTGCACTGTTATAAATCAATGACATGTGTCATTTTCGAGCACTACCGTTGAAGGGCACAGCTGCTACAAAACAATGATAACATTCAGCTTTTATACTTTGAATACAATTATTCTCGAGCATTCCTATTGTCGCATACAATTTTAGAAGATAGAGGCATTTGCACCTCAAAGGCGGATGCACACGAGCCTCCACCAATGGGCGCACACTCCAGACTGACGTCATGAGCTGGACGGCCGGTGACTCCGCCGACGGAGATGGCCGCCCACGCGTCAGCTGTGTGCGTCTGCTCCTCGTGAGAGTGAATTTCCAAACTGTTTGTGGTCGTCTACCATGCCGGAAATCATATTGCGCGCTTACGGTGCACCATTTGTACCACACCCGTTTGGTATAAGCGGTGATCCGGCAAAGAAAGATAGCAGCGAGCATCGGTGACGCTGAGCTACGTTTCATCTAAAAGCAGGATCCCGGGGAGACACACTGCTGCAAACTAACATCCTGCGTATTTTTTCAATGGCTCCAAAGTGACGTTCCGACGAGGAAAGTTTGCCAAACTCTGGTACCTACTGTCAGTGGCCGGTGTATTCGTGTACTGTTGGTGGGTATGTTCATGTACGGTGTCGCTGTGTTTTTCGTCGGACGTGTTCTAGAGATGGAGCAAAACCATTCTCAGGAGAAATAAGAAAAGCGTACGCAGATGAAACAAACCTATGCTTGCCTCCACAAAAAAGATTTGCGAAAGCAACGTCCAATGCAAAGATTTGTCGCTGCCATCTCAGCGGGATGGATCAGTGGCCGCAGTGTAATAAGATAGCCGAGCGTCTAGCGGCGTCGTTAGAGCATTGTGTAGCACCGCCCATTGATTGCTGTCCACCAATGCTAAGCTCAAACAAGAGAATAACTTGGAGCGAATAACAAGAGAACGAATAACGTGAGTAACACGCGCTGCTTGAGCGAATGTCATTCAATTAGTAACGGCCGGTTCTTTGACCGCACCGTTTGTTTCCGTAATGTCAGCCCCACTACCAAGTCGTATAAAATTGTGACCGTAAAACTGGTGCCTTTACAAGGAAACTTGGCATCAATTCGCATCGCTGTGTGGTTTAGTACTCTTTGTTCACTGCACGCGCTTGCTTTAGAACGCCCGCTGTGACACAATCACGTATAAGGTCTGCTGCCAGCACTCGATATGCTTTCCCACAGCACAACTCTGCAGTGCTTTTCGATCCTCGTGATACGTTGCTATTAAAAATCCGTACGGCAGTGTTAAGGCTACGGTGGGAACAAAGCCTAAAAAAACATACGACAAGGTAGCCAAAGCAGCTTGCGAACCGACTGCGAATACCTCTATCTGCGTCTCTGTGTAAATGTGTCTATGTTTTTTTTTTGCATTTGAGAGTATTTTTTTTAATTCCCCCATTTCTTTATATTTGAGCTTTTCTTAGTTTTCACGCTGCTTCAGTCTGTCTTTGTGCTGTGTTTTCTGCTTCTATTCTGCCGTTGCTACATATGTTGTTGCCACAATCTGATTAACCAATGGCTGCCGCGCTTCCATCAACTGGGCGGGGCGGGGCCTCTCCCGCCTTCTAAAGTTGTACCCGACAATAGATACATGCCTTTCACCAGGCCCACTCACAGGTAATTTCCTAGTTTGCTCATAATGAGTTCAAATATGGCTCGCGTTAAAACTGATATAATAAAACTGAGGTTGTGAATATTACCTCGCGACATTTTTCGAGTGGCTGGTAAACTGTTTACGCAGTTTAATTCACCTAAAAACTTTGAGAACGTGCACTTGCTCCTTTACAGGTGCGGTGAGACCGCACATTGTAATGAAATGCCGGAATATTCTCCCAGCAAGAGCCGTAAGAAACGTCCACCTTTGGGAATAAAGATAATTTTTGCATAACGACACGCCCTTTTTTTCGCTACCAGATGGCTGAAACCAACATCACATGTAATATAATCTGCACTGCGGCCTCAAACGCATCAGATAAGTGGAGGGTTTACGCCGTTGTTGCACCAGATGGAATACCATGCGACAAGTCGGACCCTAATAAGGTAACGCTGTCTTCTTAGACCCATCCTTGTCCACTGTAAAGTGAGAGTTTAAATAATTTAGAATTGCCTACTAGTTCAACACTCATTCAATATATGGACAAATTTGGCTGACATCAATTTATTCGTACCTGCGTCATTGACGATGACACTCAGCGAAAGACCACAGGACCGGTACAGCACGTGTGTTGTGGTTGCTTTCTTTTCACCTTAGTCTTACGCAGTTCCGCTGTCAAGTCTCGATCTCTGTGTAAAAAAATTGAGCTTAGCAATAAATATATGTCCGGCGTTTCCCAATCTGACACTACAGTGGCAGCTCAGCACCCCAAAAAAATCTCTTCAGACTTCAGTAAAGCTTATGTTTGAGACAAACAGGGCACAGTTTTGACACTTAGGCGTGCGGTGGGTGCAGATGCGTGCACTCACACGTTTTCTTGTGTGGCTTACGTCATCTGTAGTTTTCGCCCCAGTAGCGCAGACTCAGGAGCACGCGTATAGTTGTGGAATTTTACATACCTTTCGGGAATGTGATAAAAACGCTTCATATAATGTTAGGCGGAACTGTGATAACGCAAGGGTCACTGCCTTGCGTTTTGAGGCCCGAGCTGGCCGCAAATATTCTAAAATGTATGAGGAAACAATATCTCTGGCGGAAAAACTCCGGAAACGACTGCGCACAACGTACTGGAATGCCAGGATATTGACCCAGCAAAACCCGTAGGAAACGTCCACCTTTCAGGCGCGTTGGGATAAAAAACGGACGAAAGTATTAAACAGCAATTAAGATAAGCAAGAGACGTTTACAGTATCAGTGAAAAAAATATCAGGGAAGAAAAAAAACGGGCAAGTTGCACTCTGTCGTGCAAAGCTTAGGCATAGGGAAACTGTCGATCATCATGTCTTACTGGCTGCTACTGCTTGGTTGCTGCGAGGTCTTAACTTGGTTTAACCTAACTACGCATGTAGGAAGGTAGTCTGTAGCGATTATTTTTGGAGGTACCTTC
Source organism: Dermacentor silvarum (assembly GCF_013339745.2). Taxonomy (NCBI): domain Eukaryota; kingdom Metazoa; phylum Arthropoda; class Arachnida; order Ixodida; family Ixodidae; genus Dermacentor; species Dermacentor silvarum. The sequence continues at coordinate 103,535,514 of NC_051162.1, read as the reverse complement.
GCTTTCGCGACATTTCGCGTGACCAGTGCTGGACATTCCGGCGCCTACGAGTGACAGGTTTCCTGGCTGGCCCCAAACGCATGCAGGCTTAGGGTTGGCACAGTGCCAAGAACGCTGTGGCTTGCCGACGTCGAACGCGTTGGAGGCTAGCCGTTCACTATCAATCAGCCAGCTTCGCTGTGTCTTGAGCTTTGCGCGGCTTAGTGCAAGCTTTCGCCTTTTTTCTCCTGGCCCAACGCGCCGTGGAGAGGAAAGAGGTGGGGTGGGGAAGGGAAGGAGCTGGCGAGGAGGAGACCGCGTGCGCATGCGTCGCGCCGCCCTCCAACGCGCTCTTGGTTGCCATGGCTATGGCGCGGCAGTATTTTAATACGAACCACAAGTCATGGCTGGCTTAAACAGCTTCGCTGTTAATAGTAAAACCCCCACCCACCTTCTTTGCTGGCACGGAATGAATAACATGGAGATAGATGTTTTAATTAAAAAATAACACCAGGGAGAGCTTGGCAAAAATACCACAACATATTCTGTGTAACTTGAAAAATCTAGCCACTATTGCGATGGTTTGTCGCCGCCCCGTTGAAAAGAGGATGCCTATAAAAACCGTCATCAAATATTATAATCGTACTAATTAAAAGCACCATTACTAAGAGGCATAGTAGGATCAGCTTGGAATACGAATCGGGTTTTTGAAACTTGGAAACAAAAACTGTGGCAAAGATTGAACACTGTCGGTTAGGAATTAGGGAGGTTACATCGCTCTTTTGTTCAGTACGTAATTACCTTGTTAATGACGAATACCCGAGCCACACCGCAGCAGCGGCGAAGGGACGACCAGTGTGGCAAATTTACACACAGGTAATGAGAGATAGAATTACGTCATGAAAATTGACTATGTTAGCCTAGTCAAAGGTGAGACACACATTTTGTTAGAAAATGTGGTCTGAGATGAATTCACGAAAATATTCACAAGGAAAATATTGAAACTTCAACTTCCAGACAACACTTCAGCAAGGGAACTCGTTCAGGGTAAATCTTTCGTGATATTCCCAACGCACATTGCTCGGCGAACAGGGGCCACGTCCACCATAATCTTTATTGCGCAATCACGAGGTGCTGACAAGCGCCTCGATCATCGCCTTGCGGATGTTGGGGCCTCTAAAATTCAACAGTCATCTTCATGGATAACGACTGAATAACAGCGAACTTCATTGTGCGAATAGTGCGTATATAACAGGCCATTATGGCTGAAAAGCAGGTAAAAGATCATTACGGGTTACCTAATCAACTGGTGGAAGGCTCGCTAAGATGTCATTACCCAAAAAAAACAGACACTTCGCGAAAACTTCGGCCGGATGTTTGACTTATCCTTCGAACTAGATGTTGATGATTTATGCATGAGAAGATGACGCAAGTATGAAGCGTAATTAAAGACGTTTAACTGTTATAAAGTTTGTCTTTCTGCCGCAGTATAGATCGCTGAGAAGAATTATGAGCATCGCGGTGAAAGGGATTGCAAAAATACCCGGCCCAGTCGCCAGTGGCTATGAAAGAACGCACACGTGCGACATAAATTCTTGTGATTTATATCAAGTGTTAGCGTTATGATATGAAATGAAAGCTGTGAGAAGCCTTCAACTCCTCCAACTTTTTCTCTGAAAGGCACTTTCAGCTATTGCGAGTGGATCTATCATGCACCTTATTGGTATTACACTATTTTATCATCGGCATATTGTCTGAGCATTCTGTTATCAACCTGCAGATTACTCATTAATTTTTTGCAGGTCTGCAAGAAGGGAGTGTGCAGATAGAAGAAAAATAAAATCTGAACTGTGGACAGAATAACCGGAACAGAAATGGCATTCTTTCACTTGTCTCTGGGGCGTATAACGGTTACTTGCTTCCTACAGAAAGTGCAAGCAGACTGTTGCCCAATCCTTGCAGCACGTCATGGAGATGAATCGCATGCTAGTTGCAGCATATGACGGCAAACGAGAGCACTGCGCTGTAAACAGTTCTCGGTTTCAACATTTTTGCACAAAGTATGCAAATGACAGTCGCACCTAGTTGCGTTCTAAAAGTAGAATACCTTGATTCCTACTCCTATAGTGACACAAAAATGACTGAATGCAAGGTTGTTGACGATACGGCTTATTTTTCGCCAGAGCTTTCTCTGCAGTGTACAGTGGCTTGCAACTCGCTCTTTCATTTAAAAGACAAGTGATGGACCTAGACACAGCGATCTCCCTTATGCTTATTATTGTATTGATGCTTTCACACGTCGCTCAAATGCTTGTTAGTACACATAAAAATAGATATTTCAATATATTTTTCTGCATCTACACGGTAAGTATAGGAACATTTAAAGCTGCAGTGTTCATATTCTGGCCGCAAAAGTTAATTTCATTCAAAATTGCTACGAAGATATTTGAGAAATACAAGAACACAGAGGGGGATCACAAATAGGCACCTCTCTAACGTCAGCTGCTGCAGCTCGCGTGGAAGGTACTTCTCTGAAAGTACCTAATTGGCCGGTACATTACGCGACAACGAGTTTAACGGGAGTGGAGACTTTAATCGCTGAGTAATATATATATATATATATATATATATATATACGGGGGTTAAAACGTGAAATGGTGCCGCAAAAAAAACCTAATTGAAAAATTGGGGAAGCCCACAGGGCACTTAATTGAAGCTACCGCGAAGTGCCGTCGCAAAGTACAGTGAACGTACAAGTACAGGCAGAATTTACTCATTGTCAGTGCTGACGACTTTGTAACTGATGGCAAGAACGACGTCGTCCTCTCTGCCACCAGAGTTATTGGACAGGCAACACTTCAGAAGCGCCCGCGCGCGACACAATCTAACACGACCAAACCATCTTCAGTGGTCTGTGTTCGCACATGGCTCCGCTCGTGGTGGTGCCTAATGGATCAGCTCACCACAGTTTGAAGAAACTGAAAAAAAGAGGAAAGCATTTTACATTCGTTTCACAAACCTGATTATAACGCTAGGTGTGTTCTCAAGCAGAGAACTTTGAGAAAAAAACACTCGCGTTTGGTTTGTCCAAATAAGAAATATTACAGGGTCAACAGTGACAGAAGATTGATATTTTTAGTAGAACATTAGTATCCTAAGTTATCACTAATACTGAGCAGGTGTTACGCTCGCTTGTTATCGTCAGCCACAGAGATATTATTTCATTGCACTATCCTCTACCGCTGATTGCGTTATATACTGGGTCAATTGAACCGCCCACCGAATAAATACTTGCTATAGTTAAATTTAGATCGCAAAAATTGATACGACGAACGCATGCTCAACAGATGAACGCTTCGTTATTTCTAGAATAGAACGGTTCCTGTAGCCAGCACCATGCACTATTATAAGGAAAATTACGGTGATGGGACATCTTGTACGCGGCCCTTGGGGCCCACACTCAAAGTGATGAATGAGACAAAGGTGTGTTTTTTTTTTTCAGAAGGGTACGCAGGAAAAATTGGGATTTCTTAATTCTAGGTTAGACTCTGCGATGCGACATTGCGAAAAATATATCAGGTTACTATCATGGAAATGTTACTAACATTATGCGTCTTGATATTCAAGCAATCATGTGGTCTCCGAAGTAAAATGCCCGTAATGGACATATGGCCTGCCTCATTTTTTGTTTGCTAATATTTCATATGACACAGCAATTATAGATAGCGCGTTACATTGTATTTCATTGTGTAGCGCCCCACGTGTTGGCAAGCACAGTTTTTTTGTCCCAATATCGGCTCCGTAGGCAATTGCCTTTGCAAAGGTTCACGTTTATGCAAAGAAAGAGTACAATAATGACAGCGTTAGCGCACCGTAGTACATCCGCTCCATTTGCAGTTTTGCAGTTTCGCGACAATTGTGCGAGAACGCAACCGTTAAACCAGTATCACTGTATCCAGGGTGCATTTGACTTTTTCCCAATAAATACTTGCCGTTAGTCTTGCCACCACCAGCAAGATACCACATGAATCATTTCACTAACAATTTCCAATTTAAGATTTCAGCTGCTGTGTACCTCATACAGGTTGGAAATACCATTGATATTGAGAATGCCGGTTGCTCAGGCATTGTAGAAGTTGCAGCGCGATATTTTGCCATCTGGAGGCACGCTTATACTTATATATCATAAGCTTATGTTACGACGACACTTCTCTAACCTTTAGGTTAACTCTCAGCCTGCAGGCGAATTAAAAAAAAACTATACTTTACAGAGGCGCGCCGTTAGGCAGTATCGTGTGGGCGCTGCGCTGCTACTACGAGGAAGTGTAACTTGCACTCTCAATGTGCGGGAAATAAAGCTGCTCTAAGCCAACTTCTTGCATTCTTTTGTTTTGAGTTACACAGAAGTTGCCTTGAGTGGCACATAGAAAAAAACTGTACGTGCATTGTGCTGACGCAACACACGTACAGTGGTCAGCAATTCAAACCAGACAATCAAACCGCATGGTGGCGGTAGGGAGCTTACAGGCACGCTGTTAAAAAAAAAAAAACAGCGTTGCATGTAGGCTCATTAAGTGGCGGGTGCTTCTAGCGCCACCTGTGAGCGTTCGGTCATTACTGGTAGGCCAAATGAAGCCACAATGCCTGAAAAATGTTGGTGCTTTCATACAACAAATCCTCAGCTTCGTGCCCCCAGCACCCACAGGTGTCTAAACACGCTCTGGCAGCGAGGTCCTCCATGTATCGCGTTAGAATGTAACAGAAGCCATTTGGCGGTTCTGCTCGTATGCAAAGTCGCTCAGCTCGTTCTTTTATGCAGTTTAGCTAGGCTAACATGCATTAGGTATTCAGTGTGAAGACCACAAAGGTCGTTCAACTAGGCTTCTTGTGATCCTTGTGACACCATCAAGCACGTAACATATTATCGATGCCAAAGGTTTGCGTGGTGTGCGCCTGCACAATAGAGCTGTATTCGCTATTCTCACGGAGTCTATTCACGCGGATGAAAATTAGCTTTAAAATTCACTTCATTGCAACAACTAAAACAGCAGAGTACACTACCAAGCGCCATGCCCAGACCACGCTTGAAAAAGTCTTGTTTAAAATATCAGCGGCTAGTACACGACTCTGAGGGCTGATAATTTGATTACTTTGATAATTTGGTGCATGCGTGCCTGCCTTTCCGGTTTATACCTGCAATGTGTTGTGTAATAACTGTGTAGATGTCAAAGCCAAACTAGCTAAGGAATGGTTTCTTTAGTTCGAAAAGCACATACGAAAACGTCACGAGAGAGATTGATGGCCTCATATTGAGCCTTCTTTTCTAGCGCACCTTCTTTGACATGACATAGTATTACTGCAGACAGACATTTCTTGTGTTCGCTACAGAAAACGATTTACTGGCGCGGATATTTTTGTTTTGCAATCATACGATTTCTCTTGTAAATAAATCTTACATTAGCGTTCATTTTACAATTTTTTCAACGAGTGAGCGTAGGTTATCATGGTTATCTGCGTTGTAGAAGACACCCGGAAACGGAAGCCACCAGCAGAGAAAGAGTTAGAATATAGCCTCATCTGCAGGCGCCTCGCCTCATGCGCTAGCATATTATATGGTCACTGCGCCACCACGCTCCTCTCTTCCTTTGCGTTTCCTTTCCATTTCGAGTTATCGTTTTTCTCTCGCTCTCACATGATGCTGCAAGCTAAATGCAACGCGACTGCAGTTGCAGTTTTATCTTGGCGTAAGAAATGTCTGGCTAGGAAATTGCGTACGAAGGTCGCTGCTTAGAGAATTAAGCCTCAGTTTCCTCAGTTTCCTTTCTCTCTTGTTTGAATATATTGTCACGTAGTAGTGACGCTGAAGAAAACAGTCGTAAAACTGTGTACAACGAAACCGGTTGTTTATTGGGCGAACCTGTGCCCACAAAAGCAAGGTACACTCAAAGCACAACGATAGCGGCGAACACAGTCGGCGATCATCGAAAATCTGATCAGCGCAAAAACGCGTCGGCTTTTATACCTGAGTCATCGAAGGTTCCAGAATAATCCCTGGTACGCGCGTGTCTTCCAGAAAGTTCTAGACAATTCGCGTCGCTCATACAATCAGATAACATAAGCGTCGGTGAAAACAGGCAACGGAAAGAAGCATCGATAACGGTCTAGAAACTTCCGATACAGGCGCGTCCTGCGCCGAGCGATAACGTTTAACATTTGTTAGCCGGTGGAAAGCGGCCATCGGCGAAAGATAAACATGTATACGTGTCAATATATATTCACCACGAATGAATATCACGGTGGCGAAGTCCACATGGTGCAGTCTGTTTATTGGGAAGCGCGACAGAGGAACCTGGCTGCAAGAGACCGCACCAATACGATGTGTCACTAGATAGGTTTAGCGATTATCGAATTAGCGTCGACATTCATTTGAAACTGGTTTCTGCCGAATTTTCCTACATTATTTGTTCCTTTTCGCATGTACATATTGCCATCCGTGGAATTCACGTGATAGTTGGTCATCAGGAGAGTGTCCCTCTACAACTTTTTCTGGTTACCCAACTTTTCTTTTTTAACAGCGAAGCTGTTTAGGCCAGCCGTAATTTGTGGTTCGTATCAAGAAATTATCATCATCAGCAATGAAGAAAGAAAAGAAATTTTCTTGCCGAGACGGTATCCGAACCCGCGTACCCATGGTCCCAATTCGAGGGTCGTATACAGCCTCACTTGCAGTACATTCATTTAGCGAACCATATGATAGCGTTCGAGCGTCGTCGTCTTCGTCCACAGCTGGCGCGTTCGCACGCGCTCGTGCCAATGCTCTGCGAGGTGAATAAGTGGTTTTGCGCGCTATGCACGAGAGAGAGATAAAGAAAATAACGGCGAGAGAGAGAGATGCATTCTTGAAGCGGGTCTGCTGGAACGCGTTGTCGGCAATGCAATGCGGTGGAACGCGGTGTCGGTGTTGCAAGCTGCGCTATGCAACGCGCAGTGACGGCCGTAAGTCTGAGATAGAGAGAGAAAGAGAGAGACACGCATTCACGGAGCGGGTCTGCTGGAACGCGTTGTCGGCATTGCAACACGGTGGAACGCAGCGTCGGCATTTCCGCCAGCTTCACTGAGTCTTTAGCTTTTCGCGGCCTAGTGGAAGATTTCCGCTTTTATTGCGATAGCAATTATATGGACACTCAAAAGCAGATTTCTGCCGTCGGCGTCGCCGTCGCCGTCGCCGTGAGGTTCCGTATGACGTCAATGGAGATGAAATCGTCGCCGTGCGCCGAACGCTGTATGTGCGAGTGAAAGGGCGCGAGGGACGCGCGCTTTCAAGGGGAATGAACGCACGGCGGAGAACAAACGCGCGTTCTGCGCCGTGCTCGCTTAAGGGCTGCAGAAGTAAGCGTCTCTTTCCTCCTTTACAATCACCATATATGTAGAGCAAACGCGCCTTTAATTTAATTTTAATTTTTTTCTTCAGACGCGCGAGAGGCCATGGGGGAGGGGGAGGGAAGGGAGGTGACGTTTAGCTGCGGCACCAAGTGCCTATTTATATCAGAGGCTCCAGCAACAGTCACCAACGCCGCACGCATTTTGAGCTAACGCGGGCAAAACGCCGATGGCGTCGACAACAGTTCTGCGTGTTGTTGCTACCAAAGCCGCTCACCTTACTTCGTATGACATTGCTGTGTTGCTATCGCATTCATTGCTTCGCCCTGAGGGCGAAACTGTGACATTTTTTAAAGTCATTTCTCTCTGTTCTTTCTACTTTTCTTTCCATCTACTTCATATTTCTCTTCAAACTTGCTCACGCCTTCCCATCGCCATACCGCTTTTCTGGTGTCAGACTCAAGGTGCTAACACACTATGTGTACTATAGTTACGGCTCGACCACAGGATTTGCACTTTTTTTCATTTTGTTTGAGCGTTAAATTCTACGCCATGTCAATGATTCACAAGCGTCTATATGTGCGCTAAAGCCACTCTGCACAATTTAACGAAAAAATTTTAGAAAAACATGCGTCAGGTTGACGTAAGCGCAATGACGTGCTAAAATACATGGACGTCGCACGAATTTCAGTCCCCGCGGAAGCAAGTTAAGTAAACCTCACAAACAGTTTTCAAGTTCGCCCTAAATGTCAGTTACCCGAACTGCCGTCGCGAAATGTGCATTTAAAATGATGTGTCGCACTAATGAGCCGTACAAAATATGTCGTACAAAATATCGTACTAATTACGTACAAAATATCGTGACTAATTACCACGTCCTCTGCCAAATTTTTCTTGCAGATGAGAGAAAACTCGGGATAGGATTTGTGATTCACGATGACATGTAGCGGGAAACATGATTGAACTCTACATCAATAATACAAATTTTACGCTGACTGTAATAAATCTAAAATGGGAGAGGTATATTTATCATAGCCAAATCCTATGCTCACCCTTCTGTCTACAGCTTGAAGTAAAAAATTTTAAGAAACACATTGAATTAGCCGTGAGAAAACTGGGAACTTAGTATATTTAGTCGCGGGCAACATCAAACTGAAAAAAAAATTCGGCAGAGACACTTAAGACTACTTACGTGTGGGAACGCGAAATCATTATACCATTTGTAGACCCCGGAACGCAATCAGCGCGCTCATTTTATACACTGATAACGTGACGCCACCTCCTCCCCATTCTGTGCGCGCTCACGTGGCCAATGACGCACGCACTAGGGTACATCTTTAATGTCGCAGTGACGTGACAAGGTCGAGTCACATAGGTCGCGAAGCTTCGGACGAAAAGCGGTTCAGAACGGATTGTCACCGACATCAGCATGGGTGCTTATGGAAGCAGCAATTGAAGCGCGACTATGTTTGGAGGGAACAAACATTGGAAAATAAAAAAGCGTTTTATAAATAAAGAGAGGGACAGTTAGATACATTCAACGAAAATAAGGTTCCTAATCAATTTTATATACGGATGGCGAGAAAAGTAGAGACAATTCTGTTTTACTTGATCATTATCAATAAATACGTTTTTTCCGCGCCCACTGTAAGAGCGCCCACCGATAGCGGCGGGCGTTGCCGCTATCACTTGCAATGCAATGTACCTCTTAAAAATGTGCAGAAAGGCGCGCTGGTAAACTTATCCTCTTACAATACGCCCCCCTCACATGTTGTGTTGTTTTGCCTGCCGACGTTTGCCTGAATTTGGTGACACGGGTAGTCTCATTGTTTCTTAACCTATTCAGTCAAAAGCAGTAAGTTGCGACCGCCAAATAATTGTTTAATTTAGTTGTTTTCGTGCGACAGCGCTGGCCGGCGGGCTTGGCGGGTTTGGCGTCCGACGAAAAGACGAGCACTCTACGCCCAAAGCGTTCATCGGCCTTCAAAGAAAGTATGTGCTGTGCAGGGATGCGATTTCGACACCCGTACGGCTGACCTTTTCCTGCATCGCTTTCGGTGCTGAAAGCTCGCAACGCCCATCAAGTTGTATGGCGGGGCATTTGAATATACAGCTGCAGTGGCAGGCCTCCGAAAACAAATTTCGCGCCTTTGAGAACAAAATGGCGTCACTCTTGTCTTTAACAGATATGACATCACATTATTTTTCTTCCGCCGGAAGTGTTCCCTCCTCACACAGATGGCGCTAAGCCCCATGAGCCGCCGATGAACCGCCATGTTTTGAACGTATGGGCTTCTATGGAAGCTTCGCTACCAGGTATATCTACCTTGGACGTGACGCGGCTGCGACGTGACGCGTGCAATCAAGCACGCACTAGGCACGCACTAGAAGCGTGCACGTCTCTCACCTCAGAGTTCTGGACTCGATTCCTACGGAGACCGAAATGTACCAGGTTTTCTTTTCAAAGCCATTAATTTCCTTTGTTTACAGGAACCTCCCTAAGAAATGTGACGCTAATCAGATTATTTCTTGACGTGAGTACTCTTTGCGGCGTCGGCCATTTTTGGTACCATCTTTCGGTCATGTCGATAGAGTTTTACGCAATGGGGCATATAATGCTTTCGCATCAAAAAGAAAAAGCTAAGCGGGGAGTATGCAGTTACCAGCTACAGAACCGACCCTGGCAACACCAGAGGAGATATGCTGGTATGGTTGGCTTAATGTAATGGATAACAAATTATGTGAAGCTTCTTTCGAAAGTGCAATACCAGGAAGTGTATGTCGAAAGGGGGAAAACAAGGAAACATCAAGTGAAATATATTTGATATCATTGTGCACGATATGCAATTCATAGTTAGAGTAAAGAGCAGTGATGATAGGTTATCAAGGCCCCGAATTGCCCTGAATTTAAATAGAGAAAGAATAAAACTAGTCAAGAAGAAATAACCCCATAGAGAGGGCGCAAAAAAAAACAACTTAAAACTATAGACGGAACACCACGACTGGGAGTCAATATGCTACTATAGACTGAACACTGTTTTAAAAAATTAGGGCTTGCTTCGTTTTACGTGATCATGGCACGACTGAAAGCTTAGATGGGTATTTCATTTGGTCCCCCAGAAAAAGTATCCGTTTTGTTGCCAGTCTCCCAATAAACATTACAAGGCCTAACATGTTATCTCCCATGTTCAAAGCACGCAGCAAAACTCGCTGGTTTGCGCTGACATTTCAGCACATGCTGGGACCTCATCTGTTGTGGCAGCTGCGTCATTATTTTCTGTTAAGCAACTGCTGAATCATCGCGTTAACAGGACCCATTATTGTAGGCTCTATAATATTTGCGAAATGTGGCTCCGCACAGAGGAGACTTATGACGAAAGGTTTCACGTGAAAACGCTTTTCTATTGGCATGTTTTTTTTAATAAGGTAATTATCGGACTAGTATTACATTTTTGCCAAAGTTGTCTGAAGATTAGTTCCTAATCGGAGTTCTCAACGTCTGAGTCTGGCAAAAAAAGAAACACGATGCGCTTTAGATGGGCCCTAACATTCATAACAGTCTACTCCCTTCAAAGGACTTTTTACTGTTTCCTCGTCGCCGGTAATTAAGACATTTCTCTGCTTGCCGTTTATGATTCTTAAAAGCGTTTTTCTTTATTATTGCAAACCATGGTTTCTTTTTTAGGCTATGTAATGTGTGCTTTGTTTCCGATTAAGTGAAAAACAATGCACTCAAACGAACAGTCGTATAGGACCTCAAGGCAAGATTTCAAAAATCACATATTTGCTGTAAAGGGTGCTATAATCGATGAGGGTGCTATATAGGCGTGTTGACAGGTCATGTCGTTTGGCAGTTACAATTACATGGACAAAGAAAACAAAGGCGATTGGCGCTTTTTGGTGCTGTATGTTGTCTCATGTGCCTTTTTCCCGTGTCGTTGTGCCTACACTGCTACAAACAAGAAGATTTGTACGCTTGAGCACACAGCTACCGACAAGCCATTTCTGTTTTGCAGTACTTTCTCTGGTAGGTTTTGCTGCGCATGCATGTGGGGACTAGCCAGCACTGAAAATTGTCGCTTCTTAATTTTTTGGACTATTTAAAATGGCATGATAAATTTACGAGCTGAAGACGGCAAACAGAATTAGACAGAACGGGTGTTGAACATCAGATGGCTTGAAAATTGGGCAATGAATCGGAAAATAACTATTGGCAGCGACACTGTTGGGCTGTAAAACACAGCTTTATTTGTTGCATAAAGCAGTGGATACAAATGATACGCTATTTCTGTGATCTTTTCCGTATTTAGCTCTGTAACTTGTTTCTTTGCTTTATTGTGTTTTGCTCGACCAGCAAACAGCCGCGTTTTCTTTCTGAAAACATATATAGTGCTCTACGTGTAACGCGATTGGATAAGTTCGGTACCTAACTGATAAATACATGTAAGGACTTCATCTGTGATAATCCTTTATTCATACATTTTCACGTTGTGACAAAGCCAATGACAAACTGTATTTAGTTCCAATGTCTTGAATTTTGCAATAAAGGTATTATCCAGCACTGAGCTATCCCGTGAGAATAAAATAGTTGCCACGGAATAATAGGATATTTAAGCACCCCACTCGTAAACACGTTTTCGGAAGTAGGGGCAAAGAGATAAATGCGATAGCTGGACAATGCTGCTGCTATAAAACTTCTAGTTGTGGTTTTCACGCTATATAAAATCCAAGGTAAAACTTTCTGCACATGTACACAAATTGACATCTGACAAGTGTTTGTACTATGGTAACAATACTAATACTCAATGTCAGATGTTGCTAAATAAACTTCTGTGGCCAGCAATTTCTTGAAGAGTTAGGTTTCTTGTTCTTCTGGCTCTTTTCAGAGAACTATTTTGCATAACAGCTTTGAAGAAGGGGGCAAATTTCAGGGCTCAGTTGTTGTGTTTTTTCTGAATGTTGGTGTCCTCGTAAGCGTTTAGGGACAGCACATATGTCGCCTAAGTTATTAAATCGAAAGCCTTAAATGTCTCATCAGACGGCGGCCTCGAAAACGCACCGTGCACTACAGAAGGTGATGTGAGCTCGCGCGATCGTCGTCGTCTTTTAACACAGGTGGCTCCGATGCCGCTCATCATGCCAAAAAAGGCAAAGTTAATTAAGGTAAAGTTAATTCAGGCACTCGAACCTACGACTTTCGGTTGGAGTCAAACCAGCGAGCTTATGTGGGAGTCGGACCCACAACCTTTCGTCTTAAGGTGAAGGTGATTAAGGTACAGCTAATTATTAGAGGGTTATTTAGCTACTACAACCCACGACCTTTGGTTGGACTAGTCGCATCCTCGGCATTTGTTGTTAATTAGTGCAAAGTTCATGAACGCACAATTATTTATGGTAGCGTCAATTAAGACACAGAAACCCACGACCTTTGGTGGGGGAAAATAGGAAAAAGGAAGTAACACATTCGAATGAGAATGTCAAGCAATTTAATGAATGTATCTTGAGCGGGCAGGCTTTCGCTTTCACCCTCTTTGGCCTACGATAAAGAGAACGCCAATTTTTAATGCTGTTTCGCTGCAATACATGGAGTCGTTACTAGCTTTGGAATCGAAACATTTATTTTAGTTCTTACGGTGTAATTTTACGATGGAAACTTTCAAACGGGATTGCTATAGAATTCCATGGCCCAGAAACCTGGCTGTGGAACTCACAAAAGGTGCGAACTCTAAAACACAAAAATCCTAAGAAGCATTATGGGTATATACACTCGCCGTATAACTCTGGAATGTTTCTGGAAATAAACCATGTTTTGCACATTGCGGGAAATATATTTAAGGTCCCAGTAAAGTAGTTTTAATGATTCAATGAGGGCTATTCTGCAGTGAATTTTCAAGATGTTCTTCCCTTGAGTAACGCGATACCATATCGCACAAAGTTGCGACAGATGATGCGGACACCTGGGCTCCCCTATTCCTCATCGAGCAATGATGCATTTATGTATGAAGTGCAGATTTGTCAGACTTATATATATATATATATATATATATATATATATATATATATATATATATATATATTGTGAGACGACGCCCGAGACGAAGGCAGAGCTCTTGTATTGTCCCACAGCGCGAGACAGCCCACGAACACCAACCCGACAAAATTACACATGAAGACGATGATGAACTGCACAGTTAGCGCTCACACTAACTTCCCCCCCTCACGAAAGCGGCCGGTAAGGCAGCGAGTCAAAAACGGTCGGAACGCCGAAGATAGGGCTTCAGGCGAGAGACGTGAACAATTTCAGTGCTGCGGCAACGGCGGTAAGTAACCGAGGTAACAGGAGCTACGCGATAGTTCACGGCAGATGTTCTTTCAAGCACGGTATACGGGCCGCGATACCTGTGAAGAAATTTTTCACAGAGCCCTGGCACTCGAACAGGTGTCCACAGGAGCACTTCGTCGCCTGGGCGGAACGAAATGACACGACGGGTCACATCACAACGGACTTTCCTCTTGTCCTGAATGGTCGCGGTGTGGGCGCGCAATATCGCGGCAGTGGGCGTCGCGGGCGGCGAACTCCTCTGGTGGAGATGTGGAAGGAACAGAAGGCGTAGAGAGAAAAGCGGTGTCCAAAACAAAATATGGTGCACGGCCGTACACGAGGAAAAAGGGGCTGTAGTTTGTTGTGCGTTGAACGGCGGTATTATATGCAAACGTGACGAAAGAAAGTATAGTGTCCCAGTTTGTGTGGTCGGGTTTCACATACATGGAGATCATCTCGGACAGAGTTCGATGGAAACGCTCGGTAAGACCTTTGGTCTGGGGATGGTACGCAGAGGTGGTCTTATGGATGGTGTTTGAGGCTTGCAGGACTTCAGCAAGAACATGGGAAAGAAATGTCTTGCCACGGTCACTTAGAAGAACACGAGGGGCACCGTGGCGTAAGATAATGGCTTGCAGGACAAACTCGGCGACCTCAGAGGCCACACCAGAAGGAAGAGCTGCCGTTTCAGCGTAGCGAGTGAGATGGTCCACGGCGGTGACAATCCAGCGGTGACCCGCGAGTGTAAGCGGAAGGGGACCGTATAAGTCGATGCCCACAAATTCAAAGGGAACGGACGGGCACGGCAATGGTTGTAAAGGGCCGGCGGGAAGAGAGGTCGAACGTTTTAGATGTTGGCATGACGCACACGAACTGACGTACTTGGCAACACTAGTAGACAGGCCAGGCCAGAAACAGCGAGTCTTAATGCGGTGGTAGGTTTTATGAAATCCTAAGTGGCCAGCCGTTGCGTCGTCATGAAAAGCTTGTAAAATTTGCAGTCGAAGTGAGCGAGGGACGACTGGGACCCATCGGTGACCGGTAGGGTGGTAAACTTGCCGCAATAATAAGCCATCATGAAGTTTAAACCGTTCCAGTTGTCGTCTTAAGCGGCTGTTGGGAGGACGCGATAAGCCAGTGAGCCGGTCGATAATTGTGCGGCAGTACGTATCTGCACGTTGGAGGGAGGCGAGGTCTTCGGAGGACAGAATGTCGACCGAGGTCACGAACCGTACTGGGGCCATGGTTGTGGTCGGTTGGCTGGGCGGTGCCGAACGGAGGGAAGGTGAGACATGGGCATTTGGCGACAGCGGGCAACGAGATAAAGCGTCAGCATCTTGATGCTGCCTGCCAGACCTATACGTGACAGTGTAGTCGTACTCCTGCAAACGCAGAACCCAACGGCCGAGGCGTCCGGACAAATTCTTCAGGGAGGATAACCAACATAGAGCATGGTGGTCAGTCACAATTGTGAATTGGCGGCCATATAAATCGGGGCGAAACTTTTGTATGGATCATACGATGGCGAAACATTCTTGTTCGGTGATAGTATAGTTTCGCTCAGCAGGAGAAAGAGTACGACTCGCGTAGGCCACGACTTGCTCTTCAGACGCGTGGTTCCGCTGCAGTAGGACAGCGCCTATTCCATGCCCACTTGCGTCAGTGTGGAGGATAGTAGAGGCTGTGGGATCAAAGTGACGAAGCACTGGTCCTGATGTGAGGCATCACTTGAGGGTCTGAAAGGCGGCTTCGCATTCATCCGTCCAGGTAAGGGGTGTGGTCGTGGTCAGGAGTTTATGAAGAGGAGCTGCAATAGTCGCGAAGCCACGGACAAAGCGGCGGAAGTACGACGCTAATCCGAGAAAGCTGCGAAGGTCTTTAGGTGTGGTTGGTGTTGGGAAATGCTGTACAGCAGCGACCTTGTCGGGATCTGGTTCAATGCCATGCTTGCTGACCACGTGACCTAATACTTTGATGCTGCGGCTCGCAAATCGACACTTCTTAGTATTGACCGGCCTTGGCTAGACACGTGAGAACGTCGTCTAAACGTTCTAGGTGCTGGGAGAAGCTGGACGAAAAGATGACAACGTCGTCCAGGTAACAAAGGCAGGTTTTCCATTTGAGGCCGCGTAGTACGGTATCGATCATTCGCTCAAATGTGGCTGGCGCATTGCACAGACCAAAATGCATTACGTTGAATTCGAAAAGGCCATCCGGTGTTGCAAACGCCGTCTTCTCTTTGTCGGGCTCATGCATCGGGATCTGCCAATATCCATAACGCAAGTCGAGCCTCGAAAAGTATTCGGCACCTTGTAAGGTATCCAAAGCATCGTCAGTACGGGGCATAGGATATACATCCTTACGGGTAATTTTGTTTAGTGCCCTATAATCGACGCAAAAACGTACCGAACCGTGATTTTTTTTTTAACTAGGACAACAGGATACCAAGGGCTTGCTGAAGGCCTTATAACGTTCCGTGCGAGAATGTCGTTGACTTGGTCTTCTATAACTTTCCGTTCAGCAGAAGATACACGGAAAGGGCGGCGACGAATGACGCGGGATCCGTCGGTTTCGATGTGATGAGTGGCCACGGTTATTTTACCCAAGCCATCCGAACACATGTCAAAGCAAGGTTGGTGTTTCCTTAAGACGGTCAGCAAGGCATCAGTCTGAATTGGGCTCAGATCTGAACTCACAGTGGCCCTTAGAGCACTGGGTGAACCGTCCGTGGGCGTACACTCGGCGAAGGAGGAAAGAGGCGAAGCAGTGATGACACATACTGGTGCTGTGTCGATAAGCATGGCAACAGTGGACCCCTCCGGCAGCAGAAGTGGCTCTTATGTCGTGTTGTAGGCGGTCAGACTGGCGCAGCCGCGTGAGAAACGCACTAGACAAGAAGCGATGGCGATTCCCTGAAAAATGCAGCGCTGAGAAGGGGAAACCACTGCGTCGCAGTCGATATTTTCGCTTGATCTAATGGTGAGAATGCGGGCTTGGCCGGGTGGAAGAACAAAATCTGCTGGAGCTGAGGTGGTGGCAGCAGTGGATGCGGTGGTTTGTGCCATGACTGGTGTTGGCGAGCACAACCGTCGACCAGAGCGGAGCTCCAGGGGTGACCGGTAGAGCAAGAGGACGGGGATATCAACGCACGCTCCACCACTTGTGAAACGACGCCCGAGACGAAGGCAGAGCTCTTGTATTCTCCCACAGCGCGAGACAGCCCAGGAACACCAACCCGACAAAATGATGATGATTATGAGGATGGGTATATACACACGAAGACGATGATGAACTGCACAGTTAGCGCTCACAATATATATATATATATATATATATATATATATATATATATATATATATATCAAGGTGCTTTTGTCAAAGTGCCAAGACTGTCAGGCGACGCCATTGGCATTACAGGTTCTATTTTCTGGGTGAATTATTTCTTACAGAGCAACAATATTTCGGAAATAAACCGTAAAGCAAGAATTGTTTCCGCCTATTGTTTTTGAGTGTTGCTACTGCCGGACACTACTAATGATAAATTCCGCCAATAAATATAAGGGGTCATTGTTTATACACATGTCTATTTGACTGCCTGGTTATCTGATTCCGTACTGATTACAAAACGCAGCGAGAACGTTGGAATACTAAGGTCACTGTCTCGCATGTTAATTATTATCATTTGATTTCTTCGCTTCACTGCAGCGACCACCGCAAGAGATGTGTTCGCCGAAAACAGCCTCAAAGTTTTCCCCGAGGTGTACGACGGTCACGAAGAAGGCTTTGATAAGCTTGTTGTCATTCAAGGGGAATGCAAGCTTACGCTGAAGAAAGCTTCAGTGTTAGCCAAGAAACTATTATTGCGAGAAGTAACCGAAAATGGCATCGTTGAAAGATACGTAAGTGCTGCATCCGATCACCAAAAATGTCTACTTTGTTCTGAGCAAATAGAAATGGCAGAATTTATGGGCTGATTGTTTTTTGTTACATTCAAATTAAAAAGCAGTCGCACAGCTTCCTACAGTTTGCCTTCATATATCTTTATTGTTTCCTTCGCTCACACTGCTCTGCTTATCTCGTCTGGCTGCTATTAAATAAAACGAATAAGAAAATGGTTCAAATATTTAATTATGTTAATTGGTAGACTCTTGGTACGCATAGCATCTCATGGCTTGAATTGCGCCTACAAGGCCATTAAAACCTGAAAAGTATTAGTCAAAAACCCTAATGCGTTAAACAGCGCGGTTGGTAAAGACATTACAGGGAATAAAAAATGTTTTGCCATTGTCAGTACATGTTTTTTACCGAATTAAAGGGCATAAAACAAGAGGACACGTCCCATTGATGGCTCCATTTTTTATCTTCACTAAGAACGCTCAAGATTTCTGAGCCTGTATACAGATTGGGAGATAGCAAGTATACGAGCTCTGTATAGCCTATTGATATAATGATTGTTATAACTGAAACCGGGACAGCTTCCGGTACAGGGAAAATATTATTTCCTTTGCATATAAGCAATTGCGGGTCGCAATTTTTCAGCATTTAGGTTGATCCTAATGTTTCCGCATGATGTGAAGGTAGCAAAACACAGATTGACAATGGCCGCTGAATGGAGCATAATACTGGTTTAACATTTTGTCTCCAACTGATATATCTATGCAGTTCAATTATGCTATCCGAGCTGTTATCTTGTGTCGTTGTTTATTTAACGCATCTATAAATTAAAGAAAATAAAACAGAATATGCAGATCGAGTGCACTGTACCATTTCATGTTTGCAAGTTTTTTGTAGGAAGCTGGCTATCCAGCATTGCTTGGGGTTTTGGGAAACGTTACCACATGGAACAATGGCGACGAGAAAAGCATGATGGCGACGGCCAAAGCATTATACTGCTTGAGTGACATGCAGTCCCAATGATGGTCATAGCATGAGCGACAGGCCTGCACCGTTTTAAACCACTGAATATGACGCGCGAGGAATAGCAAATTGCGGCACGCTCTCGGGTGCCGCATCACTTGGCATAACATGAGCTCTCCCTTATTTCATGCCACGTGAGACTTGCGCAGTTGTGCTCAACAGGTAGTTATGAGGGGCACGAGAAATATATGCATGCGATTGGGGCATCGGCCTGTGTTGAGAGAAGTATAATTGATCCCACTATCGTTGACTTATTTTGTTATTGAGAAGCATTGGAACAGAGTGAATAATTTACCAATTGTGACCAGATGAGCATAAGGCTATTTTTTTATTTTTCTAGATTGATGGGACCTACTATGACAGGTATCTCTACCACGATATAAATAATCAAGCCCTTTTGCTCGTCGAGCCCAACGCATCAGGAGGCTATAAATTGGTAGGTCGCACATTTAAATCAATTCACTCATTGCGGATAGCGACACGTAAACAAGTCTCGTTGTTATAGGGTTGTATTATCGTATCTAGTTTGGCCTCCTCAATTTCACTCATGGAATCGAGCCCATTGTAAGTGGAAAAGGGATGACACTGGAACCAGCAGCGCACGTAATACATAAGGTCGAAGCTACCCACCGAACCAAGAGAATCATTGGTATGTCCGTGAGTATCAATCGTCATTTCACAGTTGGGCTATATGTTAGCACTATCAGCAAATTTCTGTCACGAATCAGCAAGACATCCCTGTGTAATTGACACCCCACACCCGCCTATCTTTGTCTCTTTTGGCGTTATATCCCATGAGTATTCAACCTGTCCGCATTACCAATACCGTAAGTAAATATTGGTGTTCGCCTGTATTCGTAGCCGTACGCTGCGATGAACCAGACTCGCTTGTATGATTTTTATAGTGCGTTCTCATTTACCAGACTCGATTGTGTGATTTTTATAGCTGGAGTTTGAATTGTTGGTACAAAATGCGGCTTGTAATTTGTAATACTTGCTTGGCGTTCGGCCTACGGTATTCATTTTCTGATGGTTCAATATTTTTTTTTAAATTTTAACACATTTTTTAGTGTCCACGTTATTTCATTGTCCAAATGGCTGTTAGGTTTGTTTAGTGGTTGCAATTTGTAGAATACACTAAGCTACATTTTGCTTCAAACTACAACTGTAACTTAAAAAAGCGACAATTTATAGTGCGGTTTAAATCAGATATACTCAATATTGTTCACAAGGAGAAAAGATTCCTATGATTACGCCATTACACAGCTGCACATTTGCAACTATCTAATATTTCTGATAGTGCCAAGGGCAATGAAGCTACAGTCGTGCACAGGCTGTCCCAGCTATCACCCACCGAGCTCCGCCAATGACAAATCATCCTATGGTGGTAACATTAAGTGCATATTGTCCGGTGTTAAGTTGAGAAACCACCAGCATTTTATTTTATTTCACGACATCCAATTAGCTCGTTCAATATAATTATATGACTATTCAATTGATGTTCTAATGATTAGGATGCAAATTAGGGAGTTGTACATAATCGTAAGAGCCCTCCATCTTAGGATCTTTTCAACAAGGTACACATCGCGTGTCTATTTATGCTGCGAAGAAAAAAAAACCTGCGAAAAAGGAGAACATATAATGTTACTAGTGCTCGCGCGCGCGAGGTATCAGCCCCATCAAGTTGTCTATGTGGAGAAACACGCTGTTACTTAAGGCAGCGCTCGCCGCTCAGGACTGAGCAATTGCTTGATGGTATTACAAAATAATCACCTTGATCTGTTGACGCGTCCTAGGAAGAGCACCAGTGCTGTTATCGTCACCGAGCGGCCGCATAACAGAGAAGAAACCTGATTTTAGACAGAGACTGTTTGACGGCGCTGTTTTCCCGTGCACTTGGGCACGTAGTCAAGTGATATTTTCATATTTATCGGGCTTTCGCTCGTTACCGGAAAAAATAGACATGTGGCGTGTACCTTGCTGCAAACATGTCATGTTGACCTCTCTTACAATTATCCACCACGGCCAAATTGGCATCTTTACAATTAGAGCAACAAAAAGTTAGATAATTACTTTTCATTAACAAATTATATGCCAGAAAATTGATAAACTGGCAATTTTTCACCATGACTCCGCCAGACAAGCCTTTGGTCTTATTTGTGATGAATGATCCGTCTTTTTCAAAACACGATGTATGGCATCTGGAGCAGCCTGTTCATTACAATGTTTGCGAGTTCGCATTTAGAAAGCAATAGACTACGCAAAGCTAACATTCACCTTTCTTTCTAAGAAATGGGAATTTTGTCATGTCTCCGTGGCGGTAAACAAAAGTAAATGAGGTGGCCGAAGTTGAAGCCGCTTGCATTCGCCCTAATGGGTGTAAAATTGACCTGTATTTTGCATTCGAACACAGTTAACATACAAACAAAGTTACAAAATACTCTTGTTATAGAGCCCGAGTATTTCTCGTTTTCTGCCTACATGATACTTCTGCACAGCGCGAAAAAAACGTACACACAGGAGAAGAAAAGACCAAACGAAAACTGATTTCAAACTGCATGAACTTCATCACGCTCAACTAAGGAAAAGAAATGCAATAATAAACTAAATGCACAGCACGCACATGAGCGGACTGGGTTCATGTCGGAAAGCAGCGGATTTTTTCAGCACATTACTCCACCCTGGCGAAATGGTATCGACGGTTGGCTGGTAAACTTCAAGAAATAAAACACACGCATTGTTCTCTATAGCAAGACACTATCCTAGCCATGACTGTAGAGTTAGAATGGGAGGGATGTAACGGCGCAAGATAAATCACCAAGGGTGGAAACGTTTTTTATTACAAAGAAACTACCATGTGGGGGTGAAACTCAATGTCAAATGAATATAATAATTGAATCACGTGATTTTGTCGTGACATTGTTTGAACTTTTGGATCGGCTCCACAAATCTGGCTTGTTGGGCTAGCTGAGCGGTTTTGTCAGGGTGAGTTCGGAGCATCATTTTCGGTCGGCAGTGTCGGAGGCCGAACATTGAAGCACAAAACAGGGAGTTTACTTCAAAGCCGACATCACAACAATATTACAGACCGCCACACTTCCAGTTAAATAATAGCTCTACGCAGCATCCTTGGTCTCCTGTGCCTTCTACAAATGAAAAAAAGCAATACATTTTTAATATTGTGCTTGCGGGCAAATATGCTTTGGAGCGTATAGCTGCTAGCCCCTGAGGAGGTCAGAAACGGCAATAGTATACGCAGTATTTCAAGGTGTTATGTTCCTCAATTTCTGTAAGTTTCTCGGCTTAGAAATGTCAGGAATAGAATGCGCATTTTGTGTTATTAGGTTGCGCATTGTGCTTATGCGTAATTGTATTGCGAAATCTTGTTCGCCAGTGTGACTCCGTTTACCCCCTCAATATAATGTCTCGGCGGTTGAGGTATGGAAGAAAGAATATTGATTTCGGGATGCTTATGTACACGGCATGGCACATTTGCAACTGCCTAATATTCCTGATGTTGGCTGAGGGTATGTTATTAATTTCTATCGGGATCTGTTCTTTGCATTACAGAACCGACAGTATACAAACAAGAGGCAGTTCACATCGGTACGTAGGACGTGCTGTTTTGTTCACACCCGCCGTGGTTGCTCAGTCGCTATGGTGTTGGGCTGCTGAGCACGAGGTCGCGGGATCGAATCCCGGCCACGGCGGCCGCATTTCGATGGGGGCGAAATGCGAAAACACCCGTGTACTTAGATTTAAGTGTGCGTTAAAGTACCCCAGTTGGTACAAATTTCCGGAGTCCCCCACTACGGCGTGCCTCATAATCAGATCGTGGTTTTGGCACGTATAACCCCATAATTTAATTTTAATTTTGTTTTGTTCATGAACCTTATGGGTGAGCATATTTCGGCACGCTATATTTTTCTTCGCAGAACCTCGAGAATCGTCATCAAGTTTCGTCGCTGAGACATACCTCATTCTTGAAAGCTCGCTCGCCAATCGTATTCGGACAGGAGGCAATGATTTACAGGCGTATGCATCATTTTTCATGGCAATGGTACGTAGCCAGAACACCCTCCGTGCTCTATTTTTGTAAATATGCACCAATATATTGTGGTCGTCTTTTTGAATCAGCTGTTGTACGGTGCTTGAGGTGTTTCTGGGTCCAGGATCAATTGCCAGACCAAGTATTTTAAATTTTTGGGTAACATTATATTTAAAGTGTATTTCACCATACTTACATATTTCGGTATAGTTGATAACTGATTTGCCATGTCCAAGAAAGTGGAGTAGAAGATCTTCCGGAAAGGTTCACAACATACAAAATACTGCGGCACTTCTCGCACACAGCTTATAGTTCCACAGTAACAGTAGCCAAAATGCAATATAACTGAATTACAAATAAATATTGTAATTAGTGCGACTCCAATTAAGCTGCATTTTCATAGGTATAATCCAATTGATTTCGATATCTTTGTTCTCACTACAGAATATCGAAATTCCAATTCTATTTTGTCTCACATTTTCGCCCTTATTTTCGGTTCTAAAGAGAGTGTTGGCTTACTTCGCAAAGCTCAACCTGATACATCCTGGTTGCGTAAAAGGTGACTTGTGTTTATTTATTCAACTATACAATAGGGACAGCTAAAGAATACTTGCCTGGTCTCTCTTACTCCCCTCAATTTACGTTTGTTTTTGATCATGGAAAGGTTAAAACGTAAAATTTATTTCCAAATCAATAATATTCGAATCCGGCAGCTTTTTAGTATGTGGCAGGTCTTTTTGCTGAATCCGGTTGTGTGGACGTGTAGATGTGAATAATGGAGGTTTAGGCAGCGTAGACTAAATTTGAGCACCTCAAAACGGCATGCTCTAAGGCTGAGTCTACGTAAAGCAGCGTGGGGTCCTCGTTAGGGTGGCATATAGTTTAAAGCTATAAGTGACGACCGAATATTCTGCTGGTGTGGTTGCGGGCTTAATTTTTCGAGATGGGTGTGTCTTGGAAAAGAAGCCCGATTATACTGATTACTGGTAGACAGTACAGAGTACTCGCTGCCATATACCGAATTCGCTTTCGCCTTTGGCAGAAGCGCGGGCTTCGACAAATATAATATTCCTCAGAACATTCACAAACAATACCGACAGTGATACGAAACGTGCGCCTAGCTTAAAAAAAAATAAACATGAACTAGTTGAGGCAAACAAAATCTATCACATTTTATTGACGGTAGAGAGTAGCAGCGAGTGTTTTTTTTTTTTCTTCAAAGCATTCACTTCGCTAAGAAATACCATTATTTCACTCGCTGGAACTGTGGTTATTTTCAGTGTTAATAATGACGTCGGAGACAATTAGATGAAAATAAAGAAATTAATTGTTTTCAGCAACATACTATCAATGCGCATAAGTTTTCAACCTGACAAAGAAAGTAGGCCATATATTAGAAATACGTTTTTTTTCTACACACCTACTTGCACCAGAAAACGGCGTCCTCAAATAGGCTTACTGAGAGGTAAATTCAAGCACGATTTTAGTTAGCGCGTTGCCTCCGTTCTTAAGTGAATGTAGTCCTATTATAGTTGTGAAAGTGTATAAAAATATCACGCAAAACTATATTTCGCCCCGCAATATCTTGTTACACCTTTCGCGAGCACCTCACAAGCATCCTTTGCGGGCGCTGCATTTATTTGCAGATGGGTGCGTAGTTGATATTTTTTATCCCTCGCGCACTTGTTTTTATAGAAAACAAAATAAGCAAACAGATAGTGTATTTTACAAAGTTTGTTCTATGATTTCGTATAACTTCTTATTGGCGCCTTGACAATAATGAGACGAGTGATGAGATCAATCACTTCACATTGAATGTCGAAAACAAAAACACAGGCTGTTGCTAACCACGTATGGGAACTATAGGCAGTGCCCTTTATTGGCATAAAATCATACCCATTTTCTTTACCTGACTACGTCATGATAAGGACATCTTGTATGTTTTCCATACTATCAATAATTTCAACAGGGAATGCTGCATGCAGTGCTCTTAGGCGCTGTAAGTCCGCATTTATTTTGTCACGCTGGGCAATTTGGAATGAACTGCTGGCTTCATGGCTATTATCTGTGATGAAGGTTATACTGTGGGTATCTGTAGAATGCCAACCAGCATGATTCCCACCAGAAGCGCTATAGCGTAAAATGATTCCAAACTGTTTTTATTCGAAACTCTTGACGTCAAATTTACGTAAGCACCGACGCAAGCATCGGGCGGTGACCCGCAGCGTTGTCTGAACAACCCAATCAAACACGCTCCTCGTTTATAGGAAGTCACCGTTGTTCGCTTTCAAAACCAATAGCATTGTCTACACACAGCGGTTTTTTGTATCTAATTGGCTGACAAGAGGCGAGGAGCACGCTCTAGTGGAAAGGGTTTCGATGGGGCCGAGCCAGCACAGTGAAAATAGGTAACCGCATGAAGAGGGCGGTGCCGGCTTCTCCGATTGGTCCGCTTCGCCTTACTTAGCTTGCGGTGGCTGGTCAAAAATCGCGATGGCGTGCAACTGAAGGATAACAATGCCGCTAAAACGGATCCTCAGCAAGGAAGAGTTGGCAGAGCAATGTCGTATGCATGCCGCAAGGGCTTGATAACGTTTTACTGTCCCTCAGAAAGGTTTATCATGCGCAAATAAATAGATGCTCACGGGCAGGTGTGAGTAGCGAGGGCCTGAGCGATCGACGGGCAGCCATCTTCTGTTCCTTTCGGAACGGGGCCGTCTGTGGCTATTCGGAAAATTTTCAGCTTCGTTCGGCATATAATGTATTTTATTTCGCGTACACGTCTCTTTGACGTGGTGAGTTCTTGCCGTTTTCTGAGGTCGCGTAACAGAGAGGTGAAGTGAGCGTAGCCAGAAAACACTGGACCAATAGCAGAGGACAAGTGGTGAAAGTGCGTCGAATCAGGAATGATTATTTTTCTTTAGTGCGGGTTAATCATGCATAATCAGTGTGTACACGTTATATCTGATGGGGAGCTATCGCGGTTTTCGTGACGTCGCGTGACAGGCGAAGTTGGGAGTGGCCCGAAAATGTTTTGACCAATCGTGGAGGCTGATTGCAGAAACTTGAATCAAAACAGTTTGGAGTCATTTTACGTTATAGCGCCCCAGGTGGGTGGTTTCGTCCAGATATCAAAGTCACCCGCCCTTTATCTCTAAAGGCTGCTTGCATTGCAAAAAGGCCAGCAAGTAGGTACTGCAAAAGTATTGGCGCAATGAGCAGTTTACAGCATCACTAGCGCATTAGAAGCATCTTATAAAGGTAGCACGCGCATAGGAATATATACGAAATGTGAGCATCGAGCCAAACTGCCGCGTTTGTTCAGCTTTCTAAATACTCAAGTTCGATTTTTGTTTACAACTTTGTGTAGATGCGCAGTCGTCACTCGTTAATGATCCCTCCTTCAGCTGTAAGCATCACAAAATCAAAGCGCTTGTGTTCCGTTACAAGTAAAACGTAGTGCGCTGATCTGTGTGCTTAATCGCATATGCAATGAATTTTTTATACAAACAAGCTTGATATAAGTCTTGACAAAAATTTACTACCTGTACAGCGATTTATGTGGCAACCGAAAATTCAGGGTCTGAGCTCAAACGGGAGCCACAGATGAAAGGTCCTTGTTTTTTTTTTCCTTGTCTCTGGACTGTAATGCGCTGCCATTCTGAAAACTTAGTTTGTTTAGCGTCAATAAAGCAGACATCAAAATACATACGCAATGTGCACGACGGCAGTATACGTCGCCTCTGCATATACTTTTGCACTTCCATTTTCCATCTATTTGCGCTGCAGAAAGCAGTTTTTAAGAACAATATATCAACGGTCCCGAGAATAAAATGTTTTTTTCCACTAGGTAACGACTATTTGGAATTGATACATGGAGTATTTTACAAATAAACTGGATGGGAGCAAGGTCACAAAAACTGTCAGTCTAAAATTTGAGTCAGACTTTAAGAGCGTGAGGGAGGCCGCTCTTCGGGCCACTTGCTCGGATGACCAGCTCTGGCTGGTGGACCGGGCCTGCCTAGAGATGTCGGCCAGGGGGCTCCCGGACATATAGGGGCCCAACCACATTTAAATAGACGGAATAAAGTTTTTATCCATCCATCCATCCTTAAGAGCGTGAGCGTAAAATCGTTTGTTCAATTTGTGTATAAAAAACTTTGATGTGTTTTTTTATTCTCAAAGTAAGGCAAAATATTCATCCTAAAAACTTCTGCCAATAAATGTTGCACTGATACCTGTATTAAGTGCATGTTTGCGATGAAACGGATTTACGTTTCTTGAAATAAAACCTCTGTCAAAGGGGGGATATTGAAATATTTCTGTCATAGTTATTCGTAAATGCTTATCAGCAATCGCACATGTGTTCAAAAATAGTTGCAGTAGAACTTAAGGCAAACATAGAGGGTCATTCAGTTTGCTTAATATTATAATAATCTTATTCGGATTGGCGCCTGTGTCTTCGGGCATACTTTGATGAAGCACAATAAAAGGCGCACTATAAATGTAGATTCTAGGAACTTGAATTTCGCGCGTTACATTCGAATGGTGTTTTCACTTACGCCGATTTTATTTTTCATATTCTTTCACCCAGGTCAGCTTGATCCTGCAACAGCTTGAGCCTCCTGGCATGATTTTGTTGACAACCATTCAAATAAACAATGTCGTAAGTGCCATAATTTACATACATTCTTCTTTTCACAATGAATAATTTGCAGGGGCAGGAGGAATATGTGGCCTTTACTAATGACAATCATGTAGACAGTTCCAAGACACTCAAAAACTTGGTACTACATGCGGCTAAAAATAAAGACTTGCAGCGTGCGGATATGATCGTGTGTTTGATAGGGTGAGTGAAAATTTTCTATATGCTATAACTTGCAGGTGGAAGGCTACATTATTATATAGTATTTGAGAAGTAGGTTTCAAAGTGAAAAGTTTTGGACTTTGTTCTTTTGCAAAAGTGATCCTCATTCCTGCAACGGCGTTTCTAATTATCATGCAGATATTCCGTACGACATTGTTTACCACACTGCCTACTTAATAAGAACTGTAGTAATCTGTCAAGTACGCCACTCCCTCCCAAAAAACGTAAATCTGTTGTGAAAGAGGGCGTGTCTAGCAAATACGTGTAGCTTTGTTATAACGTAACGTGATGCAGTTTCCGTTATATGCGATTCACAACCCACTTTATTTGTTTTTGTTTTCTGATTGCAGGCGAGAAATGGTACAAGTGAATCCCGGCGGTGCAACACATGTGTCGCATGGTATGGCATATTTTCAGGCCTGGTGTTATTGTTACAATCATCATCAACAGCCTCTGTTATGTCCACTGCAGGACGATGGCCTCTCCCGCCAATCTTCGGTACCCCCTGCATGCACCAACTGACTAAGTCGAATGGCTCCAAATTTCCTAATTTTATCTAACTACCTAAGTCTGCTGTCTTCGAAAGCACTTCGCTTCTCTTGGCACCCCTCTGCCGTAGTACTGTGACTGTAGTACACCATCTAAGTATCTACCCAACATGTTACATCGCCTTCCCTGCTCCATTTTTTTTCTGCTCGGTGTCAATAACACTATTGGCTACTTCCGTTTTATTGCGATAGCAATTTTAAGGACACTTCAACCGGATTTCTGCCGTCGGCGTCGCCATCGCCGTCGCCGTAGCCGTCGCCGTCGTCGCCGCCGTCGTCGTCGCCATCGCCGTGAGGTTCCGTATAGATAAAATCTTCACCGCGCGCAGTATGCCCGAGCGGAAGCGTGCGGGGACGCGCGCTATCACGGAGAGCGAACGCACTCAATCTCCCACGCGCAAGCAACGAAGCGGGAAGCCAGCGCCGGAGGGAGCGGGGGGGGGGGGGGGGCACTTTTACTCTGCCAACAACCGCGCTCGTCGCTCGACCACACCGTCTCTTATCTCTCCCACGCGCAAGCAAGGAAGCGGGAAGCCAGCGCCGGAGGGAGCGGTGGGGGTGGGGGGGGGGGGCGCATTTCTACTCTGCCAACAACCGCACTCGTCGCTCGCCGCACCGTCTCTTATCTCCACACGGCTCTGACCTTTATGCACTGTGCATTCGCCGCTCAGTTTCTGTTGAAGCGATAGACCGCACGTACCTTCGCCCGCTGCAGCGTATGGGCTTGCTGCCAGCGTTTTGACAGTCGTTGTCTGCAGTCATTCAGTGTGATCTATTCATGTTTGTTTGTGCGCGCTCACACCACGCTTGTTCATTCAGTTAGTAATAGTCTGGCCACATTTTCCAACGCACGCTACACATGTAATGCTGCCCGGATCGGCAGTGCAGCGCTACAGGTGTGTCCCTTCGCACGTGCGCTGCCCACGGGAAGCGCTTCTCATCAACACCACCGTTTCACACGCGCCTTCTCGTGGTCATCGAGTCTCTCGTCATGTCGGTCTACTGACGCCGCAGCACACCTGCTTACTTAATCAGCTCATGTCTACTACAATTCATATTGCTACCAAAGCCGCTCACCTTACTTCGTATGACATTGCTGTGTTGCTATCGCATTCATTGATTCGCCCTTAGGGCGAAACTGTGACATTTTTTTCTCTCTTGTTCGCACCCCTGCCTTCGTGTTACGCCTCGGATTTTTGTTCCACCTCTCATTGGGCGGTGCTTAACTTCTCTCAGGGTAGACTGTAAGTTTCGGCCCCCTATGTTATAACGAGAAGAATGTACCAATTGTATTATAAGGATAGCTTTAAGCGGCCGGTCTACACGTGGCAATGGTTTGTGTGCGCGCTCCAAACGATTTTCTTCCTTTCCTAAATTTCTTTGTCGTAATCAAGGTCCCCTATGAGTAAGTGACCTAGCTGAACATACTTTGCCACAGATACTACAGGTTGACAACCACTGAAGAATTCTATACTTTTGCCACTTTATTGAACATTATGTTTGAATTGTGCATAATAATCGTCAACCCTTATCTCACACTGTCGGCTAAGACCACCGCCAATTCTTTGTTGCGCGTCATCTCTTGCGTTAATGAACAATTTTATTTGGAAACGGCAGGTTACCAAAATTTTGGCTGTAGATCTTCAATCATAATGAATTTCAGTCTAATAACATGAATGCTTGTTGTAACTATTATGTGAATATTATTAAGAAATTTTCTCTCTTTCCCTGAACACTTTCTTGACAGGTGTTCTGCGCTTTTCTTGTCAAGAATTAAGGTAGCTGTGAAGTCTACATATCAGGGTGACCAAAGTTAAATCGACAGTTTTTTTGTTAATTAGGCGCTTAGATGTACGTGAAGGCCACCTCCACAGTACGGTTATGCTCCCAGGGGGACACAGAATGAGGTGTTAATTATTGATGTCGGCGGCTTAATTACGGACAATTGAATAATGAACTTTTTGTGGCTGCAGTAAGCAGGCATGTTTGTATTGAAAACTTACACGCAATCGTGTTTCACAGTTTCATTTGGCAGAATTCTTCGAGCGCATCCGTGCTGCGAGATATTGAACTGTGAAGTTTAATTGCCGTTCGCATGATTGCGCATTGATGACAGTGAGGACCGGCGCCAAGCTTCTCCAATCTCGGAGGACGGAGGCGCTAGAAGAAGTCTGCCAAATGAAACTGTGTAGAAACACAATTGCGTCAAAATTTTCAATACAAACTTACCTGCTTACTGCAGCCACTAAAAAGTTAATTATACAATTTCAGTAAATAAGCCACCGACATCAATAGTTGCCACCTTATTCTGTGTCCGCTTGGGCGTATAACCTGACTGTAGAGGTGGTCTTCACGTACATCTAAGCAACTAATTAAAAAACAAACCTGTCGATTTTGATCACCCTGTATATGTGCTTATTCATGCATGATTTCTGCACTCCTTCCCTACGCAATGCCTCATTGAATGATGCTCCCTCCTCTAAATCAAAAACGTTTCCCTAATCTATGAAATTTAGGTAGATTGGCTGGTTGTTATTCGCAGATTTTTCAATTACCTCAACAATGACATAGATGTGATCAATTGTGGAGTACCCCTTTTTTAAGCCAGTCTGTTCTCTGGGTTCATTTTTTAACGAGTCCCTTCTCATAAACTAGCACGATGTGGTTATGCTACGAAATCGTGATGTGGCTTGCAAAGCCTTTCTAACCTCATCGCTAGTTACACACAGAGCTTCTTTTAAATGTTCGCCACTATGTGTAACCACAGTTACGTGGCTAGAATTCTAGTGTATAGAATTCTTTTGCTGCTTATACCATATCGTGGAATTTGCTGAAACATGGGCCTGCTTACCTTTCACTGCACACATCTTGCTCTTTCATGTATAAAATTTCCTTATGCCAGATTTATTGATACTCCCATTTCTTACTTCTTCCTAAGTTCTTCCAAGATTAAGACGGGGGCTGTCAGATGGAGTGGCACACTGTAGTATAAAATTTACAAACGAGGATAAGGTGCCCCAGTAAAGCTGCCCAACGCTTCGATAAGAGTACCCATCTTCATCAACGGCGAAACGTTGGCATCCAAACCTTGACCAGCTGTTCTGAGATACCTTATCTCTGTTTGTAGCTTTTATAGGCAAATCCTTTCATTGTTATTATCTTGAAGATCACTTTCTTATTTATCAGATCTGTCAGTTTATCTGGTTTATCTGCTCCCTGTAGTTGCACAGTTTCGCGCTTTTTTGGCTTTTTTATTAGGTAATTTTCTTTTTGGGATAGCTTTTCTATTGCTGTCTGAGTGAATTACCGAAACTTTAAATGCTACCGCTGACAATATTCAAGCTATCTTCGTTTTTTTGTTCTTAAGTCGCATACTTGTTAAGGATCAGGGGTATGAATTCACATGGTTTTCGCTTGACTGATTCTAAGTTTGGCATATTTCTTCTTTATAAATTTCGCTCTTCCTTTCTCTAAATTGGGGGCAATCGTTAGCCTCACTATCTTGCGATTACTGCGCTATGTCCTATCTACCACTCACACATTAAGAACATCGCTGGCGACTTCAAATATGAAAACTATTTGACTTTGTGTTCCTCCGTTGGAACCGTTTCTACCATGCAGTGTCTTAATGCTTATAAGGAAACACCCCTCCAAGTGAATGGCTAAAAAGCACATAAATTCTGATAAAATCATCCAGTCAAAATCAAAGTTATGCTTACACAGAATCTCGTGATTGTGCAGAAGTTTGCACATAGATGTTTTAGAGAGAGGTACAGTGTAATATCGGTAGACGTCGTAAAAAGGGCTTTAAACAATAATGAAATAGATGCACTGAGTTGAACGTCACCGTGTGACCTCTATATAGCCGAACGAAAAGAACCGTTCTCAATCCCACATGCAAGGGCGAGGTACATAAATTCTGATAAAATCATCCAGTTAAAATCAAAGTTATGCTTACACAGAATCTCGCGATTGTGCAGAAGTTTGCACATAGATGTTTTAGAGAGACGTACAGTGTAATATCGGTAGACGTCGTAAAAAGGGCTTTAAACAATAATGAAATAGACGCACTGAGTTGAACGTCACCGTGTGACCTCTATATAGCCGAACGAAGAGAACCGTTCTCAATCCCACATGCAAGGGCGATGTACATAAATTCTGATAAAATCATCCAGTCAAAATCAAAGTTATGCTTACACAGAATCACGCGATTCTGCAGAAGTTTCGGCAAATAGTGGATAAGGAAGCGGCATTGTAAACACTGCATTCTCAGAAAAAAATGTAAGGACTTGAGAAAAGCAAAGACTAATTTAGCACCATTTCATTCCAATTAAAGCGCACTAAAGTTATCCTAATATACGTGCGCTCCATCAAACGGTGCACATTCGGCGAATGGTGGATAAGGAAGCGGCATTGTAAACAGTACATTCTCTGAAAAAAATGTAAGGCCTTGAGACAAGCAAAGACTAATTTATCACCATTTCGGTCCAACTAAAGCGTACTAAAGTTATCCCAATATACATGCTCTCCATCAAACGGTCTCTAATTTTGACATCATTGAGTTGTTGTCAATCTTTCTGAATGAATAGTGCCAGCGCTGTGCACGTGCTCATAGAAAGATTCTTACGTGACGACAGTTGAGTCATGTTATCGAAATTTCTTTAGTGTTAAATCCTGGGGCTGCCGTTTGCTCCATGAAAATGGTATCAAGTCATTAGATTATCCAATATAATTACATTTGCCGTAGATTTAGTTCAGTGATGCTGGCTAGTTCTCTACAGAAAAACTGTTCATAAAATAGCTATAACAAATGCGTACAATCTTCACGTGTTCTCCAAGACCAAAGTTGCACTACCCACGTGATAGGATTTAGTGCAATAAATAGCCTCCTGACGTTGCTCCTCATGAATTGGTTGTTATCTTACGATCTTTTATGTCGGCATCTTTACTATCACTTTACAATACCTCCGTTTTTTTGTACGATTACGTGAAAAAGGTTAGTCTTTCACACTTAAAAAGGCATCGTACTTATTTTTGTGCTTGTTTGCTGGCGTGAAATATGATGTTACAAATCTCAATCTCAGAATGAAGGTCCTGTGACAAGTACTTGTCAAGCTTTGGGTTCTAACAAAGTTCAGGATTAACTTTAACTTTTACGCCTGCCGAATCCTCTCGTTGCGGCGCACCTTAGTAATTCTGTTTTTCTTCCTGCGTTAAAACAGGCGCTACGTTTACCGGAAAAGCTTGCACTCCACAAAATGTCGTCGTGGTTGCAGACAACAGAAAAAAGAATGCCGGTGTAATCAGCGCTGCTCACGAAATAGGACATTTGTGAGTACCTTAGGAAAACCATGGTCCTTATGTTCCTTATTTTACTTTCACTAATCTCATTAAGCTCAGATACCCAATAATATACAGGTGAATTTTCGCACCTGTGAACTTAACGTCTTCAGCGTATACAAAATAAACACAGGCATCGTGTACACAACACTGTGACACTTATCACTGCCGAAATGACAATGCTGCGCTCCCTCTGGAAGGCATTAATTTTACAAATATCTCGTGAAAATTTATGAGCTTTTTAGCTGTCTTTCTATGTCACTTAATCATGAGATCGGGCGCACTATGTCAGCCGGCTACAAAGCCATTCATTGTTGTTGTGTCGGCAAGGGACAAACGTGCCGATGAGATTACAGCCGGGTGCATGGGTCTAAAAAGAGTGCGTTTGGCTAATTATCCACCAACCATCCTTGCGTGAAGCGTTCATTCTGTCGGCGTTGCATGGAAGGCCACCAGAGGCGGACCGGAAGAGTCTTTCTTGTGGTGTGTTGTTGGGATCTGTAGGTTTCGCTTCACTGCATGCAGTTGGTGAGAGTACACGACCAGGAACAAAGAAGGCCAAAACGTCTCAATGTACACGTCTCTCTTTCTTTCAATATGTTGTGCAGCAAACAAGGACCCGTTGCTTTAGACTACATGTCTAACCACAACCATAGGAAGCCAAGGAAAGCATAAAAGAATTTGTCGTTTTCAATTCAAGCGTACAAATAATAAAAATAAGGCGAAATGAAAGAGAACAAAAAATACCTGATCTCAATGGGAGGCAACCTAACAACCTTTATATTATGCATGCCATGAACTACGAATAATGCTGCGCCTGCAGCGGTTGGAGCGCTCCCAATATTTGAGGTTCAGGTGTTTGTAACTCTGCGAATGTTAGCCCGCACCACTCAGGATATTGTTATAACGCTGGGAACAAGGTGGAAGAAGATGGGCACAAGCTGGTGTCGGAAGACAACAACGTTAGGGACTTGCCTGCGCTGCCTGTCTCTTGTAATATCAGCTGTAAATAGATTTCACTGTTACTTTCATCCTTGTGTCACATTT
>NC_051162.1:103483566-103496066 GCF_013339745.2 Dermacentor silvarum | reverse complement strand
TCTTCCTTTGTTGTCCCTGGCTCATACACGCATATCCTTGGCTCATACCTGCATATACAATGCGGGTATGTGCCCCACGTGAGTTTTTGCGTGACTACAACGCCACCGAAACTTGTGAGCTAATACAAACTTCGCTTGAAAAATAATCTAGCACGCACGAAACTTCAGCCTAACTAGTTTTACACAGCATTTTTTTTCGGTGCATGCTTGGCGCATGTAGTATCTGTAAGTCTTAGTCGACCCGGAACGTTTTTGTGTCACGAACACTGGCGGAGTCTGCAACGCTCGCGTTGTTTGGGTCGGTCATCGAACGACGATGGCGAGGCTACTAATTTTGTCTGATGGCCGGATCAGCAAGGTAGCATTCACAGGCTTTCAGCAATACATCGTCAACAGCCTGACGGCTTCATTAGTAGAACAGCCAACCCTGGACAAAAACACGGCTCACAGACATTTGTATTACGCACCCTAAGGCAGCTAGACACCAACGCGGGCACTGTCCTGATTGTGTATTTACCCTGTCGGCAACAATACAGCTGGCCGCGAGCACAAGTCCTGCCTAGGTGAGCGTCATGTTCATTGGGTGGCCGTTGCACCGTGGCCTCGGAGCACCCTCTTCACATGCCAGCCGAGCGCCCTCAAGCTGCCAAAATTTGCAGCTCAGCGGACTGCTCGAACGCACGCGTTCGCTAACGTTTTACGATTGCGTGCTCCTTGCGCCGTGGCTCCTATTGTCGCCGGGGTATTAGTGAAGAAGCCAGTGGTTACAAGGGATGAGGGGAGAAAAGCTAAAAATAAAAGTAAGGCAGGATAACGTGGAAATTATGCATATAATACTGAACTAATCAAGTTTCAGACATACATAATTTCGAATATAAGTAACCATTTTATAAAGCCTCTAATTAATATGAGGAAATCATTGTGCTGGCCCCTAGAGGTATTTACAAACGTTCATATAGACATTTCTGTGGCTCATTCCCAATGCGTTATGTGTTGCTCGAATGTTTTTAAATTCTGTTCTTTCGCCGAACATTGACGGCAACCGGGAATTTAAAACTTTATTTTCCCCACGGAAGAAAGAAAAAACACTAAAAGAAAGTCGGGCGTCTGGCATCCAGCATTCGCTAATTCAACCTACTTGCACCGTTCTCTACCAGTTTTGACCCGTAGAGTATTGGGAAATGAGGACGTCAGCCGTACAATCCCGGAAAAAGCGCGCTTGTACATGGTCAGTTCGTAGTAGGTTTGAGTGTGTCCGGCATATTGAGTGATCGCTGCTTTCTCCGGCACAGGCCGTTCGCTTTGTGCTCGCCGCATTTAATGCCATTAGTTCTGGGCCTCGACCGCGGGGACGATGTTGCCAATGCCACAAAACACTAGTTCATGAGAGTGCGCACAATTATCCGCTCGTTCAGACTTCCGAGTGACCGTGAAAGAGGCAAAGCAGATAAGTTGACGGCGCGCCCAAAGCAGCAATGCGGGGTGACTAGAAAAGACAGTTTGGTATCACACGCTTAGGTGTTTTTCCCGTGATTCCTAATTTGCTCTTTTTTAACTAGGCTTCAAGACAGAAACGTAATGCTCCCTGATATTTTGTTTCATGCTCCTTGATTTCTCCTGTCATGTCTACTCGTCGCAGTTAGAGAGTCACCACCAAGACGTGCCCTCATTTTCAATGAATTGAAAGGTTGCTTGCTGTACAGAAGCAGGCAGGGAAACAATATTGTTGCCTGAGAACAGCGCTAATCAGTAAACTGGCTGCTAAGTTTCTTATCAGTCAGACAGACCTGACTTCGAGGGAAAAGAATTTATAAAGTGAGGCCAAGTAATTATTCCACTTTTGCTCACTGCTTACGACAGTCAAAACAGTTTCAAGTTCACAGAGATAGGAAATATGGTTTAAAAAAGCGAAAGTACAAAAAAACTTGGTCCGAATAGGTATTTCAAAAAGCTGTGTTACGGCTGCGGAAAAATTTACCACAACGTCCTCGAGGCTTCTGGAGGAAACATATCAATGCAAGAAATTTACGCCCAACCAATGCCTTTCTATGTGCTCGATTGGATAAGAGGGGAGTGGCACCCCTTGCTTTTCTTTTTTTATTTGCGATAAGGTAGATTGAAATGACGAAGGTTGTGACAACGTTCGTCCAAAAATGATATCATGGTGCTTATTTCCTCTACTCTGATCTCAGTGTAACAAGAAATACAGAATCGGCACCTGCTTCATCCGAATACTGTTGTACACAGGGGACAGGTGGTAGACGCATCTCGGCCACCGGAATAGATATCACAGCCATGGAAGAGGCAGGTATAGCCTTAGCCATGCGTAATCCAAGAGCCACCTTTGTCCTCACGGATTCTCAGGCGGGGTATCGCAACTTCGCAAAAGGTCAATTCGGCCACCTCGCCCACTCAATACTGCAACAGGCTGCGGCCAATCGTCAAGAGGTTCAGCGGAAACAGCTGCTGTGGATACCAGGGCACGCTGGAGTTCGAGGCAATGAGATTGCTTATGCCTCCGCCCCAGAA
Source organism: Dermacentor silvarum (assembly GCF_013339745.2). Taxonomy (NCBI): domain Eukaryota; kingdom Metazoa; phylum Arthropoda; class Arachnida; order Ixodida; family Ixodidae; genus Dermacentor; species Dermacentor silvarum. The sequence continues at coordinate 103,493,537 of NC_051162.1, read as the reverse complement.
CTTTTAAACCGGGACTCTGCCGATTCCTCCACAGCACAACTTCTCGTGACCAGGACGATCCCCAGCCCCTCTTTTCATTATCTGAGATCCTACAGCACCTCCGGCTGAGTAGACACACTTTCCCCCCGCCTGATCCCAAATTAGATAAGGCAACGCAGGTAGCATGGAGACGCTTACAAACATTGTCCTTTCCAAATTCGTATGTATTATCAGAGTCCTTCAATTATTGGTATTATGAAAGATAGATCCTACGACGTACAATCCGCAATGTAAATTCTGTCCCCAGACGGCCACGTTATGCCACATAGTCTGGGCGTGCCAACAGAATCCGAAAATATCGGCCAAGCATAATCCGACGATAGTCGAGTGGGAGGCAACCCTGTCCAGCTCGGACCCAGAACAGCAACAAGCCCTGATCAACCGAGCCCGGACGGTGGCAAAAGCCAATGGTCTTCCGGACTAAAAGGTCCGACCACAAAACGACTATTAATATTTCACTAATAAATGTTTTATTCTCTCTCTATTACGCCCACACAGGACGTACGCAAGGTGTCTGTTTCAAGAAAATGACCCCATGCCCACTACGAGTACCCCGGAGGCTGCCATCACCACAGAGGCGGCCCCTACCACGGATGAAATATTTGAAAAGAAAAGAACCAGGAAGTGCGAAAAATTCCTACTAAAGGACCATGACCTCTTGCGTGCTGAGGTAGGAACATTCTTGTATATCAGTGGAGATTGCCGTTTTTAGTAGTTGTCTGTCAGGGGCATTTACAGTAAACGTTCAGGCAAATGGTAACATTGCCACTCTAGGATACCACAGCCATGTATTGTCATTGTTGCCGCGATGTACGCCACACACGCTAAATCTCCGCCCCCCGCCCCACAGAGACACTTCAGGGGAAGTTGAGCTAGGGATGAACTCGGATTGTCCTATTAAAGCGAACATTTTTTTTAACAGCGGAGCTGTTTAATCTTTGTGTTTCCCCGCGTAGCGTTCACAAAAACTCGCCTAGCGGAGACGTCACTGCGCGTTGCCTAGCAACCACCTGCCACAGGTGCGCCTCGCTTCTCCTATAATTTATAGCTCCGGCAATGCTCCTCCGCCGCAGCACCTGCGATGACGTCACTGAGCGTTGCATAGCGCAGCTTGGAACACCGACACCGCCTTCCACCGCGTTGATGATAAGTGGTTCTTGAGGGAAAGGGAAAGGTTGGCGCTATCTTCTGCAGCCCTTGAGGGAGCACGGCTCAGCGCCAACGGGGAGGGGTAAGTGGGAGCGAAAGAAGGGATAGAGTGGAGTCGCCATGGCTGGGCGAAGCAAAACCGGCAGGCATAGGCGGCACGTATCAGGCCGAGATGGAAGGCCTTGGTGTGCTGCAGAGTCTGCAGGGGTGTTGTGCCAGGCCGGTCAGGCCCGGGGTGGGGTGGGAGGCCGTGAGGCCTTTCCGCTAGTAGAAATGTCCTTAGAGGCGTGCGGAGAGCCCTGACGAGTCAAGGAAGTCCACGACGCCTCGAAGTGCAGAAAGGTGGTGTCGGCCGGGGAAGAGATCTTCCTCCTTGCCAGAGGGGAGGCCCAGGCGGCGGAACTCCTGCAGGAGTGGGCCCCGCTGCTGGAGGTACGCCGGGCAGGCCAGCAGGAGATGTTCGATCGTCTCCGGCTCCCCGCAGGAGCTGCAGGCCGGGGACGTCGCTCGTCCCAGTCGGTAGCTGCCTGCTGCCGTCAAGCTGCAGCCGATGTGGAGCCGGAGAAGGAGCGAGGTCTCCCTGCGAGCCAGGCCTCGCTGGGGGAGTGGTCGTGGGGGGCATCCCAGTGCCACCCGTTTGTCTGGGTGGTGGGTCGCCAGGTGTCGCCGCAGCCTCAGTCCTGTGAAGTCGCCCTCCGTCACGGCCCGACTGAGGGGCACAGTGGTGTGGTGGGCGTCCTTCGCCAGGGTGTCGGCTGCCTCGTTGCCCGGGATCCCTACGTGGGCGGGGATCCAGTGCAGGGACACCGGGTGGCCAGCGTCCTGCAGCGCTGTCAGCCGGGTAGACAGCAGTGCGACTCCGTCTGCTCCCGGTGCACTGCGACGCTTGCCCCTCCTCAGGGCCGTCTGCAGCTCGTGGAGAGTCAGTGGGTCCTGGCAGATGGCCGCGATCTGGCTGGTCGCCCACTCCGGATGCAGCTCCAGCAGGCAGGTAGGCGGGTTGGCAGGGGGAAGTCCGACCGGCAGGATGGCCGCAGCGAGGGCAGCCGGGGGGGCGAAGTGGTCCGCTAGCAACTCCGCCAGGGCCGCCTCGCTGATGCCCAGCGAGATAGCCACCGCGAGGACGGGGTGGCGGTTGACTTTCCTGCCGGTCAGGGACTTTAGGAGGCGCCAGGCCAGGGGGCCCCTGGAGCGGTTCTCGATGGTGGCGCAGAGGCTCCCCCAGCTCTGGCTCCTTCTGCGCCTGGCCTGTCGTCTGCAGCGGGCATCCGCTCTCCTGTATTCGGTCCAGTGCTCTGCATTGCCCGTCCGGATTGCTCGGCGCTCCACGCGTCGCCTGGACGCACGGAGGTTGAGCAGGAGCAGATCCGGGGCAGGAGTATCGGGCAGAGCAGAGCACTGGACTGTGGCTGCCTGGGCGCACTCCATGATGGCACTCAGGAGGTCACAGCCATCTTCCAACTCACTGCAGCGCTTCCTGAACAGGGACCAGTCTGTGACGTGGTATGTTCGTGACCTCGGCCTTCTCCCACACCCGGGGGTGATCAAGATGGGGAAGTGATCAGATCCCCAAGTGTCGGGAGTTGTAGCCCAGTCATAGGAGCGCTGCTCGGTGGTAAGGGAGAGGTCGATGGCTGTGCTCACCCCACGGCGGACGTACGTGGGTCCTCCTTTGTTGAGTACCACCAGGCCTGCTTGGCTGATGGCGTTGCAGAGGTCCCTGCCTCGGCGGGTGCACCTGCGGCTGCCCCAGTCGGTGTGGTGGGCGTTGAAGTCACCGCACAGGACTGCATGTCCGCCGAGGCGTGCTGCAAGCCGCACCAGGCTGGAGGGGTCCCACTGTTGTCCAGGACGAACGTAGACGCTCGCCACGGTCGTGTCCTGTCTGTCAAGGCGTACCGTGACAGCACAGCACTCCATGGCGCCGCCTACGACGTCCGAGACTGGGGTCACCGAGTGGGCCAGGCTGCTGCGGACGTAGATGGCAGTCCTCGGCTTCCCCTTCTTGTGGGCACCCTCCAGGCAGGGAGCGTCCGTGCAGCTCTGCGTCGAGCAGGTGGTGGCGCCAGAGTAGCCCGTGTATCCCGGCAGCCGCAGGTCCTCGGCCACAGTGTACACCTCCTGCAGTGCGAGGACGTCGAAATCACACCGCAGGAGGTGCGCGCACAGCTCTGCATGCCGCCGCCGCAGTGAGTTGGTGTTCCATTGGAGAACACTCGGGCGGCGACGGCATTTCCCAGCTGTGGCTGGTGAGGGATCAGCCATGCTGGTTGACTGTGGTCGGGACTGCCACTGCCTGCAGGCAGATGGCTCGGAGGGGGCTCTCGGCAGGCAGCATCTCCCCGATGGCCTTCAGGGCGAGCTGCAGGCTGGCAATGATCTGGTCCCGAGGGTCCGGGCCAGGCATTGCCAGTGATGCTGGGGCTGTGGTGGGCTCGCTCCCAGGGGTGGCAGGCGGCTGGCGTCGCTGCTTCCGTGGGGCCGGTGTGGGGGGCCGTCCGGGGGGGGCTTCCTTCTGCTGGGGCGCCTGTGGGAGGCCGGCCAGTGCCTGTGCATAAGACAGGCCCTGCACAGGCGTTGAGGTGGCCTTGGCCTGCAGATTCTCCTCCCGGACACCAGCGCGGACTGCCCGGCGGGAGAGGGGAGCAGGGGCAGTTGCCAAGATGGTGGCCACCCTGCGTTCCTCTGCCACCTGGGGCAGGCAGGAGTATTTGCGGGGTGGTGGCCACCGCAGTTGCGGCAGTGGGCCGCGTTGGGGCAGCTGTCACCCTGCTCGTGAGACCTCCCACAATGACGGCAGCTGGATGGCGAGTCGCAGGAGGCAGCCACGTGCCCAAAGCGGCCACACTGCTGGCACTGCAGTGGACGCGGTCTGGACGGCCGCACCCTGAACCGGAGCTTGTAGATTCTCACATGCTCAGGGGGGACCGGCCCCGCGAACCGGATGGTGATGGTATCGGCCTCCCTGGTAGCAGCCAGCACTGGGACTCCCGACTCAATGGCCCCCAGCAGGTCCGCGTCTGCGGGGATGCCGTCGGCGCCGTGGACAAAACCAGTGCTCCTGCCTCGCTCGGCAGGCTGCCGGGCAGTCACCGGTATTCCCCGGAGCTCCGTGGTGGCCAGCAGCTCCTCCAAGCACCTCTGGGTGGTGGCGTCGACGGCCACGATGTTGCGCCTGTGATTGACTCTCACAGCGGCAACACCTGGCCGCGCTGAGAGCACCGCCGCAAGAGAGAGGCGTGGTGCTCCTCTGAAGGTGCCACCCACCACAGATGGGCGGAAGAGGGCCGTGCCAATGACGGCGGGGTCCACCGGGATGGCAGCACTCACTGGTGCCCTTGCGCGGCGGCGATCGGCCTTGGACAGCACCAGCTGGAAGCCCTCAGCTGGTGGTGCATGGGTGGATGGGGCCTCCTGTGCAGCAGCCTTGGCTGTGGGTGTGCCGGAGCCTGCCAGAGTGGGCCTCGGGGCCGGAGGGGCAGCAGGGGGGGAAGCCTGTTTGGGTGCAGAGCTTTTCCCCGCCTTCTTCTGCTTCTTCTTCTTGTTTTTCCCCTCCTGCCTCGGTAGAGTGGGGTGGGGGGGATCCTTTAGGAACCTCGCCGCTGGGTGGGCGAGGCCGTGCTGCGTCGGACCGGCTGGGGCTGTGTCTGCTCGGGGATCGTGCGCGAGCCCCAACGGCACAGACTCGGGCGCGTCACGAGCGTCCGCCGTAGCAGACGACGCAGCAGGGCTCGCGCCAGCGTCGCCGGCAGCCGGAGGAGCGACCGTGTTGATGCGCGCGCCCTCCCTCGGGGAGAGCGCGAAGGAGGCAGCGGACGACTCGCCGGGCGTCCGAGGGGCGGCGCTGATGCTCGAGGGGAGCAGGAGAGCCGGCGCAGGCGGCGGATCGGCGGGGGCGCCATCTCTTGCCGCGGGCGGTGACGAGGAGGCGGCTGAGTCCCCCGGGCGCCGGGAGATGGCGTCGCCGTCGTCCCTGCTCTCTGGGCAAGGTGGGGCGGTCGGCGGCGGCAGCTTGCGGCGACCGGTTTGCTCCTCCTCCTCGCTCTCTGCTTCGCGCGTGCGTTTGCGCGAGGAGGAGGAGTCCATGGCCTCCTCGTCGTCCGAAGGGGGCAGCGGGGCGGCGCTGGCCAAGTCTGCAATGGCGGCGACTTGCTCCGCGGGGAGAAGGATCGCCTGGGGGGAAGGCGCCGCCGGCGCCACGTGTGTCTCGGTGACGGCGGGCGCGGCCGCGGCGGCAGCTGCTTGGGTGGTGGTGGCCTGTTTCTTTATCCACGCGTCCACGATCTCGGCGGCGCGCACCTCTAGTTCGCCTCGCTCACGCGACGCTTGTAGCGCTTGTAGCGTCACGGGCACAAGGGTCGCGAGAGACGCGCTCGCACTTCGACGATGGCCCGCGCGCGGCGGGCGCTCTCCTGGCCTGCGGAAGCCCTCCATGCCGCTCGGCTCTGCAGTCAACACGCGAACCGCGCGGCACAGGGGGCAAACACACTACACGCACGTCGCGCGCACAGCACCGACCACGCGATGCGCGCACGAGGCGGCACAGCCGGGGACGCGGCACAGATGTCGGGTTGGGCACGCCACTCGCGGAGCACAACACTGAAGCAAATCCACTCGTCGCACGATGCAATCCCGCAGGGAACACACGAGGTTGCGCGTTGGGACGCGCAAATCGTGCGCGGCTGCAGGTGACGTCGCCGACGATGGTGAGCCACGCGGCTCGTGCAGCACACGCCGGGGCGAAGTGCAGGCACGACCGCACGGGAGAAGAGCTAGGCGCGACTGGCGAGGCGAGGTCGTCGGAGCGAGACGCAACACAACCCGTCGCCGCGCTCCGGACGCTGTATGTGCGAGTGAAAGGGCGCGAGGGACGCGCGCTTTCACGGGGAGCGAACGCACGTCGGAGAGCAAACGCGCGTCCTGCGCCGTGCTCCCTGAAGGGCTGCAGAATTAAGCGTCTCTTTCCTCCTTTACAATCAGCATATATAGAGAGCAAACGCGACTTCTTCCGTCATGCGAAAAGCCGTGGGGGGACGGGACTGAGGGAGGGAGGGAGGGGAGGCGACGTTTAGCTGCGGCACCAAATGCGTATTTATACAAAACCTTTGCGAGGCGAGAAGGTGGATAAGATTTCCGACGCTACTCGACGAGTGTCCCATTCTGATGCATCTTTTCTCTTTTCCTCCACCTCTACTACTAACACTACTTCTGATCTCGTCGAAAACCTCCGAGCCGCCCCCAGACGCAGCGGCAACAGTCACCAACGCCGCGCGCGTTCGGTGCGAACGCGGGCAAAACGCCGACGGCGTCGACAACAGTTCTGCACGTTGCCGGTCCTGCTGCATGTCCAAGTTCATACAGCTGATAAAACTAGAGTGTACTAGATTAGTCTAGTACACTATAATAAAGCTACTATCATTACTCCGTATAGCTCTCTACTAATTTGCTATGGCAATTGTTGCTTCGCCTTTCGGGTGAAACTGCGACAAGTTTTTTTCGTTGCTATATACCATATTGTTTTACTTTTGCTGCATTATGGCATTACTTTTGTTTTATTCCACTCCCTCTGTAACGCCTCCTGGGCTCTGAAGGTATTGTTATAAATAAATAAGTAAATAAATAAATAAATGTAAACGCAACGAGCTTTAGCAGTTAAAATAGAAAAGAACTTTAATCCTTTCGGTCATTTTATAGAAACGTACCCGAAATAAGTGCAATAAAGAGAGTGCATCAGTTGTTTACGGTGCCATGAAGGATTTTAGCATTAGAGCTTAGTTGAGAAAAAATTGTTGAAGTCATTTTATTGCGACGAACAAAGAACGTGGGGCATACAACCTTCGTGGCCACTCTTAAGTGCTGTAGTTTCGGGTGGTTTCTCTCGAACAAGAAAATAAAATAAGGAATATACGCCGATTCTCACAGCCATTAATTTGAAGTCTGATTAGAAAACCGCTCAAGCTTTTTTTTTTTTAGTCATTGTATAAGGTAGCAGAACATCCGCAGCTTGCGTTTCTCTTGGCAAGTTACAAGACAATAGGCAGAATAGCAGCTTGAGTTCTTATACCGATAGCATGCAAAAACAGCAAGGCAGGTGACACTTTAGCGCCATGCCTAAAAATACTGTATTCGTAACTTTGCATTCGCCTATTGGTGCTTTGGTTGATAGCACTGGATGGACGGATGCTTTGGACATTCCCTTTCAACTGGAGCAATCAATTGTTACAATTGTCATCGCCTTAAATAACGTTACGTGGGAGGAAACTCGCCGCCAGGTATAGACATTCCAATAAATTTATGTGAGACTAATTTGAGCCTGTGCGTTACTTTATAACTTCTTATGTCTCTGTGCCACCCATTCTCCAAACGTCTTGAAGTTTTTATGCCACCGATATGTTCACTTTCCCGCCACTATCTGTTATTACTAGGGCCGCAGCAAGACTGGCCAATGACAATGTGTATACGCTCGTGTAAAGGAAACAGACATCTAGCATTTTACCAACAGAGATTGAGCACGTAAATTAACAGAACGAAGGCATAGTCGAACGTCTGAAAGACATCTTCAGGTAGATGCAAACAACAATGACATCCTTACTTACTAATGCAATTATAGAGGTTCGAACCAGAGGGAGGCAGGGGAAGTGCATTGCTTCAAATCACAAACGAGGCCGCATGCGTATAGATACCCTATGGTTGTGTTAAAATTTGTTTAATGGTTGTCACAGCTTAACGGCTCACAGCTGCACGGCTCTGTGTTCCAAAGCATCACCTAAGCCGTTATGCAACCGTGAAAAGGGGTCGAACCCGTCTCCTCGCGATGAACATGAGAACGCTCTAGGCACTTTGTGGCTTCCTTGAATATCTACTCTTCTTAGTACTTTCGACAAGCTTTCCTTGTCGTACTCTTGCCGTCCTACAGTGGGGCATTATTACGTGTGCCCGCGCGTATTTGGTGAGAGAAGAACTGAATATGCGCAGTTCTGCGATCACATTTCCCCCCCTTTCTGCCCACCAAATCTGTCTCCATCCAGTCTGCCTGCGTACTGCGCGCCAATTGCATTCCGCACCGCCTTTCCAGCTCGACGGGTATTGCACGCTTCGTCGTTGAGCACGGAGGGATTGCAAACTTCCAAGGTCTTCAATACAGTGCGCCTGCGTTGCCGTAGCGAGTGTGGATGCGTGCTTGTTCAGGCGCGCTTGCCTGCGTTTAGAATTCCTTTGGGGAATAGAAACTGAGTTACTCACCGTTCCTCGCGTTTTAAACCGCACGAGTGCGTCCAAGCGAACGCGCTTGGCACTCAGTCGCAGCGAAGCAAAGTTCATTTCATACGCCCAGAGTTGGAACTACTAGCAGGATAAACAACTTAGTTCTGAATGCCTCGAGAAGCCCCTCTGTTTTTCTTGTTTCCTTCTCACTGCGTCTTGCGCTTTATTTGCGGAGCAGTGTCTCAAGCGAGCGGAAGAAAAAGCGTAAACAGTGCTCTCTCTGGCACTGTGAATGTTTAAATTAAATCGACTCGCTTACTGTAAGATGTTCGTCGGCTAACACGCTTACGCTTTCAAATGCACGAGGCACGCATGATAGCGAAAGCAAGTCTGCTGTTTCCTTACGCTGAAAAAGCTCGTAGCACCACTTCCTACACGAAACTAGGGCCTCTTAAATGTGCTTCAAGATTCTTCCTCTCGACGGAATGTGCAGTCAAGCTCGGTATTTTCAGTCTCGCATATAACGACCCTCCTTGTGTACTTGTTATCTGGGCTGAAAAACCGCAGGTAAACAAGCAGTGAAAAAAAAATGATGGCCTAGTTTACGCCACTCTACAGGGGAGATAATTATGTTGTTTTCAAATGCCATGTGAGCTGCAGTCGAAATTTATAATATGTCGAAAAAGAAAAGCTAATGAGAAATTTAATAGAACGTATTTGGGGCTTGTCTGGATACCGACACGTCGTGATGGATGGAACAATTAAGCCAGATGAATAAGAAAACATGTTGTACCCAATCCTAAATATACAGTTTTTTTTTTCTTCTGGCAATACTACTCACTATTGTGATTGTGATGGACTTCTCAGGGTTTACAACACTCGGTTTTTATTTGACAAGCATGGCAATTTAAGCTACCTGCTCACAGCAGCGTAGCGAGGCTTATTAAACCCTTTTTTGACCAAATCCAGCCTCAATTAAGCCAACAGACTGTTCGTAACCTGCCTCAGGCCTAGACCAGGATGCAGTCTTGTGATAGAGAGGATCACGCGCAGTCTGTCAACGTCTCTACTTCCACAACAGTGGTATTTGGTTTTCCCCCTTTTATCAACAAACCAATTTCCTTAAACGTGCTGCTGCGTTTTGAGAGAGCGTCAGGGCTACAAGGAAAACTGTAATCGTTGTTAGGGGTGTCACAGCGTTCGCTCACACAGGTCCTTTTCGTATGTCGATTTCTTTTTCTCCTTTTCTTTTATACCCACTTCCCTCCCCCTTAGTGCAGAGTTACCAACAGGGCACTGTATTCTGAGTAACTAATCTGCCTTTTTCCTGGTCAAAACTTATTGTTGCAGCAGTTGTTTTCTTTGTTATGATTTACAATTGGCACCAGAGAACTAGATAACACAGAACTAAAGAACTAGATCAAATAAATAAATAAACAGGGGGACAACAACACAATCACAAGGTGCGCCATCAGCTGGCATTTTATATTTTGATCCTGCAGAAACAATCTTGGCTTACTACAAGCAATAAACAAAGGCAGACATCAGCATAAACAAAAATAAAAATTAAAGAACCCTGC
>NC_051162.1:103422446-103483466 GCF_013339745.2 Dermacentor silvarum | reverse complement strand
ACCCAGAACAGCAACAAGCCCTGATCAACCGAGCCCGGACGGCGGCAAAAGCCAATGGTCTTCCGGACTAAAAGGTCCGACCACAAAACGACCATTAATATTCACTAATAAATGTTTTATTCTCTCTCTATTACGCCCACACAGGACGTACGCAAGGTGTCTGTTTCAAGAAAATGACCCCATGCCCACTACGAGTACCCGGAGGCTGCCATCACCACAGAGGCGGCCCCTACCACGGATGAAATATTTGAAAAGAAAAGAACCAGGAAGTGCGAAAAATTCCTACTAAAGGACCATGACCTCTTGCGTGCTGAGGTAGGAACATTCTTGTATATCAGTGGAGATTGTCGTTTTTAGTAGTTGTCTGTCAGGGGCATTTACAGTAACGTTCAGGCAAATGGTAACATTGCCACTCTAGGATACCACAGCCATGTATTGTCATTGTTGCCGCGATGTACGCCACACACGCTAAATCTCCGTCCCCCGCCCCACAGAGACACTTCAGGGGAAGTTGAGCTAGGGATGAACTCGGATTGTCCTATTAAAGCGAACATTTTTTTTAACAGCGGAGCTGTTTAATCTTTGTGTTTCCCCGCGTAGCGTTCACAAAAACTCGCCTAGCGGAGACGTCACTGCGCGTTGCCTAGCAACCACCTGCCACAGGTGCGCCTCGCTTCTCCTATAATTTATAGCTCCGGCAATGCTCCTCCGTCGCAGCACCTGCGATGACGTCACTGAGCGTTGCATAGCGCAGCTTGGAACACCGACACCGCCTTCCACCGCGTTGGAATGCCGACACCGCGTTCCAGCAGACCCTCTCCGTGCAATGCGGTCGCCTAGCAATCACTTACACTAGGGAGTCAACATGCAACGCTGTTTTAAAACGGCGTTGCATGTAGGCTCCCTAACTTACACAGCTTCGTCTAGCCATGTCATTGCTGCGCGCCGCAATTTCTCCTTTGCTAACTATGACAACACTTTGTGAAGCTTGGCCATGACGTCACACTGATTATAAAGATTATGTCGCCGCGACGGTGACACACCCATCTTGTAGACTTCACACTGAGTAAATGTAACATGGGGCGGCACAAAAAGTACAAGGCTCCCGAAGACGAAGCCGCCCAACTTGAAGCTCGTCGTGCCGCCAGCCTAGGACGAATGGGGCGATTGCGTGTTAATCCGGAGTATCGCGCCGAAGCCACTGCTGCTAAACAGCGACAAAGGGCCGAGGATCCTGAGTTCCGAGCCCGGGAAAGCGAGCGTAGGCGACTGAACGACCAACAAAACTTAGCCTAGCAACACTTATCCGAGCCTAGCGAAACTGGAAGAAGCTAGGTAATCACCAGCTCCGCTGTTTCTCCACCTTTGCACAACTTACTGCAAGCTGAGTCAACTTATTTTTTTTCGAAACCTCCCCGACTTCTCTGACCGTGGGTGCTGCTGCCCTTCTGCCGCATTGCGCACACGCAGGACAGCACTATCATATTTACTTCACTTCCAGTTGTCCTGGATGCTGGCCTTGTGTTTGAAAATATTGCGCAATGACAAAAAAAATTGCACCTAAATATCTTCATCGCAACAAATATACGCCATCACGAGCACAATTTATTTAACAAACCTTTTGAGGCCTACTTTGCTAGGGTATTGGGATTGACGCATCTGCTTTGTTTGTTTATCGTCGAGCAAAGTGTAGTTAAATATTGCCTTGCCTACTCATTTAGATTTCTCTGTGACTATCTTTCTCCGGCCAACAAATGTTCAATTTTATTGGCGAGCGCAAGACTCGCCTTACTGCATCGGGATTTTCTCATATAATCGCTGGTTCTATGTGTTGTTTATCTTGTCACCGAATCTTGTATAATCAGACCGTTAATAGCGGTGTACGTTCTAGAACGTAGGCATGCGACCACAAGTAATCACGGGTGAGGGTTCAATCAGTCATGTATATATTAGCTGACGCATCTTATCCAAACATAAGATTTCGGCGTTCGCAGACGTCCCGATCGTTCCGCCGGAGTGTGATTTGTTTTTGTAAGCAAAGGTTCACCCGATAAATAAACAGTTCATTTTGTGACGCGCCATTGCATCATAGTTTATTTCTTTATCGTCACCACAACATGACTATATTGCACTGTCTCCAGGAGGAGCCCTCTCTCTCTAGTCGGCGTGTCAAACAAGGATACAGAGTCATCGAAAAGGGAGAAAATTCCTTAGACAGTATAATGTGTGGCCACCTGGGTAACGTGTTGGAGGTCAGCGATAATCGATACAGGGCACAAGGCTGGGCAGAATGCAATTACTTCACCCACTTCGCGATATCTTCGATTCTCAGATTCCAGTATGTGTATAGCATATGCATAATATTTTCATATCGAATGCATTCAAAAAATAAACACTTAAACAATCCTAACTAAATTTAGTAGCATTTGTGAGAAAAAAATAAAACTTCAGCAATGGTTAAGCATCCTTTTTATTTCAGAACTCCTTTTCAAAAAAATTTTCCGAAAATTGGTGAGTTTCAGAAATTGAACTACACACGTTTTCAAATATGTATCTTTGGAAAAAAAAAGAGTTACTGCAGTTCTAACAATTGAAACTCTAACACAATATCAAGCGTTCAAATCAGATATGAGTGTAAAATGTACGTGAGATTTGTGCAATACTAACAAGATTGTTCCATATGCATATTCAGAATGTATAGCATATTTAACCGCGGTGTATACTACACAAGTCTCTTGGGCTTTCGATCTCTTACTAAGTACGGTTTACAGCAGAGCGATGCCTTTATTGACTACTGAGTTACAGGACTGCAATCTTGGTACTCTATTTATTTTACAGTGAACTTGTCTATGGCTGTGATCCGAGATTTTGTGGAGTCCACGCGGAAAAAACGCTCCCCTAAAACTGTCCCCTAAAAACTGAAGGAGCACACAACAAAAGCCAACGCACATTAGAGCACTGCACGGGCCGATTTTTGTGGCCCGGGCCTGGCCCGGGCCCGTTTTTACATTGGGCGGCCCGCCCGAGCCCGATCAAAACTTTTATGGCGAGACCCGGGCCCGGCCCAGGCCCGGAAATAATCTACGTTACCCGCCCGGCCCGGCCCGCCACCCATTTACCTTAAGCCCGAGCCCGGCCCGAGCCCGACTCGAAACCGGCCCGAACCCGGCCCGAAACCGAAAAATACATGTTTTTCAGAGTTGAGAAGCCCGAGAATAACTCGCAGAAAGCACGAGCCCGGCCCGGGCCCGCGTCAAAAAACCCGAGCCCGGCCCGGGCCCGGGTCAAAAAGCACACGCCGCGCCCGAGCCCGGCCCGAGCCCGTGAAAAAACTCGTCTACCCGGGCCGGGCCGGCCCACGGGCCGGGCCGGGCCGGGCCCGGGCTTTCGGGTAAGCCCGAGCCCGTGCAGTGCTTTAACGCACATCGCCGCTCGCGTCAGAGCTCAGTTTAACGGCCATCTGTGTGTAAAACAGTGGGTCTCTGTGAATGTATGACGTATTCCGTGACGTAGTGTGCGATTGATAAGGCAACCAAGGGGAAAGGGTTGGCGTCCCTCGGCGCAACCGCGCGAACGCACTCGTGCCACTGCTCACGCGTTCGTCCTCGTCGTCTTTTTTTCACAGCTGGCGTAGAATTTCACTTGTCTTCTGTCGTCGTAATGAGGAGGCCGCGTTTACGGGGGTATTAGCCATTGCTTAAGGAGGTGCGTCTATCTTACCTGACGGACAGACTTAATAACACACGTGATACGCGAATGTGTATGCGTATTTATCATCACGATGACCACCAGTCAGGACAATAATTACGTTGGTTACTTTTTTTCAAAAATCTTTGTCACTTTGGTGTCGTGCGTTAAACATCTTCGCTGGTAATCCCCCTTTACAGAGCGAAACGGCTCATGAATTTTTCAAGCGAAGTTTGTTATAAGGAACAGATTTCGGTGGCGTCCGTGTAAGCACAAACTATCTTCATCAGCATTGGCTCGAGCGTAGTGTTCTTCTTCCACAGCTGGCTTTGTTGTCGCGTAGAATTTCACTTCTCTTTTGTCGTCGTAATGGGGAGGCCACGTTTACTGGGGTATGAGCCATTCATTGTCTTACGTAACGGACATATTTAATTTTGACGCAATTTAATTTCGATGAATCGCAAGCGGCAATGGCAAGCGAATGCTGCTAACCACGCCCCCTAGGAAACTCGAGACATCGAACTCAGCGACAACGGCGGACTGCGGGCATACCGTCAGTGACGTCATTCTCTCCGTCGAAGCCGTCGCATAATGGTTAGTTTAGGTGCACCCATGATAAGCTTCGCTTACCCCCACTATCTTGTAGCAGAAGGGTTGGTTCATTTTTTAAGCAACGCTTTAAGCTCTTAAGTTCGGAAAATTTATGTTGGCTCAGTATTAGGAAACATATAACTGCTTTATAATAAATAATTTTGCGGGCAATACATTGAGCGCAGAACAGTAAAGCTTGCATTCAACCACTTACTGCATGTTCGCTTACTTTTTTTATTAAACAATGAGAGAAGCCTTTGTTTAGGCAAGATATTCCTAAACCAACCCCATTTATTAAAGAAACGCTTGGTTGAAAATTTATAAGCATAAGTTTGCGCGTCTTAATACATCATACAATTATGGCTATATTTTTGCACCATGCGAAAACACATCTGAATTTCAGAAAACTCGCAAAGAATGTAAGAACTATTGAATAGAAAACATGACACGTTGCTTTATTAGTTGGAGCGAATTTCTCACAAGTCCGCTAGTTCAAGTTTCAATAAAATTTTATGACGTCGTCTTTTATTCACTAACTTATATACCATCAAATCTAGCGCACATGGAATATTTACGTTGGTTTTATGTTAATTTTTCTATGCATAATCATTATGAGTTTGTGCGCAAGCCGAAATAAAATTTCTTTCTCGTTTTGCCAGAGTAATTCGTTGCTTTTATTGTTATCAGCTTCTGAAGCATGGCAGCCCCATGCCATATCCATAGTAAACAGTGATGCCCTTTTCATATTTTTTGCCTTTCTGCGCAAATCATGGTTTTAAAAAAAGTGCAGCTTGTGCAATCAATGTATATTTTTTTCTCGAGGACACATATCTACTGTCCCTAACAAAACCACAGATTACTGCATGCTGTGTCACATTTGATACAGCAATAAATACTCGCCTCATGTAACCATGAGAACGTATATGTCAGTTGCACCATCACAGCAGGCTACTAAAGAGCAAACAAGCAAACTTATTTTGTTGTGCCATGATTTAAAATGTAAACATTGTGAAAATATTGTGTTTATTCACAAAATGGTTGCTCGTTGTTTGTTGTGTTGAGCTGCCGTCATAAATTTTTAAAGGACCGATAACCTCACACAATATTTTCAATAATAAAGTCGCTAGAGAAGACATTGATTCCGGGTGAATATGCAAGATTTTTTTTATTGTGTTCGGTTAGACGAAATTCTATATGTGCGATATGATAAACAATGTGCGAAGGTATTAACTTGTGGCGTTGTAAAATTATCTCAACTCCAATACCAAGCGATGTAAGATCTCGATTATACTGACAACCTATGGCGTCGCTTCCATGCGCGATAAGTGGGAGCGCCACCGTACCGTTGACAGGATCAAAAACCTCTTTGACCTTGGCCTTTCACAAGACGATATCCTGATACTTATTGCTTGAGCTTGTTTCACTTCATATTATGATACTATCTCAACGGGGTGAGGTGGGTCGTCACCGCAAGGATCAGGAGACGCCGACGAAGGCGGGCATCTGGATGATGAAAAATTTGAAGAAGTCTAGTGGTAGCCGATGTCTCCCTAAGGAACTTGTGGAAGTGTCAGTGCCTTTGTCAGGCTGTCAAGTCGAAGACCACTTCCTCTTCGTACCTTCTACTTTGTGTGTTCGCCTTTGCGTCTGCTCAGAGTGTAGAATGGTGACGCTTTCTCAGAGATGAAGGCGATTACCTCCTCACGGGAAAGCGCGCGGGCTTGGTTCCCACACATGAGAGATCGAGTTTACAGGAAGATAACAACAGCTTCTCAGGAATGAAGGGAATTACCCTGACACGGGAAAGCTTGCGAGAATGCCTCCCACAGATGAGCGGTTGAATTCCAAGCCGATCATAACCATTGCAATCTATGGATATTAAACACCTCCTTACTACATATATCCTCTACAGTTTTCACATACAGCAAAATATTGCATATCATCACCACCATCATCATCATTATTTATTGTCCCATAAAGGCTCCTTGCGGAGTATTATATAAGGGGTGAGCATGTGCATGGGTAATCACAATAGTCATGTGAACAGCAACTGAAAAAAAAAAAAACTGTCAGCCCTTCCACTGGGGTGGAGATGGAAGACCAGCGAAGCTGTACTATGGTGGGAATTATGTGTTTCCAATTATGGCTATTGAGATGTGATGGTGTAATTGATTATTTGAACTATTAAAGAATGAGAACAATATATGATCCGGTGGTTTTCATATATTTAGTGACCACAGGGACCATGGCCTTATGGTCGCTAAGGTATGCCGCCGTAGGGTGCACAGTAAAGGTTGGCACGTTCTTCATAAACACGTCACCAACGCCGTGCGCGTTCGGCCGGTGCGAACGCGGGCAAAACTGCGCCGCCGTCGGCAACAGTTCTGTGCGTTCTTGGTGCTGCTACATCTCCAAGTTTATACAGCTCCTCAGAATTTTGAGTATGACAGCCCATAAACAAATGTCATGAAACAAAACACCGGCAGTGCATGCCTTTTATGTTAAATGTAAGCTTCTCAGACTGAAATATTAAAAGTACGAAACAGAACGTCCGGTCGCAAGATACGCATTTGAAGCCGCAGCTAAACGTCGCCTTCCTTCCCTCCCTCCCTCTCTCCCGTCTCCCCATGGCCTTTTGCGCGACGGAAGAAGTCGCGTTTGCTCTCCGCCGTGCTTTCGCTCCCCGTGAAAGCACGCGAGGGACGCGCGCTTTCACTCGCACATACAGGATACGGCTAGTGCAGAGGGCGAAGCACCTTAGGGCCGCGCCTTGTCCCTCGTAGTTGTCCGTTGTCCGTAGCTCTGGTTTGCATGTATACTGAGTATACCCGGGCATGTACATGTGTACTGCACACATGTACAGTGTATATATATATATATATATATATATATATACGTACAGTACATGTACGCCAAGCTCAGGCTTCCGGAGAACGCTTCCGGCGTTTTGCCCGAATGATAACCCGGTGCTTCGCCCACTTATCATTGACTTCGTAGATATGCGGTGTTTTTTTTTCTACACGCGGACACGACCATCGGAGACTGAGCCCTTCACAGCTTCGCTGCAAAAAACATAACCCTGTTAGGCGCGCAAATGGTATGATCGTTGAAGGCGCAGCTAACAGGCGTAAATGAAAACGTGCATGTTAGGATCGAAAAATGTTCATGCTTCGGAAAAATAGTGTAGCAATGACGACCCGCAGAATTCTTTTTAGAAAAGTAATATCTTAAACAAAATGTCAGAAACTGTATTCTGCTGTGTTACTTAAAGCACAAGCTTAAAATGTTAGTGCTGTCATGGAAGAACACCCTGTCTCAGCTGTGTATTTTCAAACAAACTTGCACCCTTACCTGATGCTTGCACCCGAGCTTCTGTGTAATAATTTTCATGAATTAGTTGCGCGATTTACTTGTTTTAGTGTGTGCAATTATTGTGATCATTCGCATGAATTAGAACCGTTACGTACCAAGTTTCCTTTATTCTTCACGAATATTTTTGCAGATGCTGCTGTTAAAATTGTTACACTTATTGTGCTTAAAGTTACAGAAAAGTTGTGGGTGGGACGTCTGAGACACGTAATTATAATTTTAGGAATAATTGTTCTGAAACAAATGCATCCTTGTACACATTTCTAATGCAGCAAATGGATGGGAAAAACACAAGATGTACTGTCCTTTGCACCGCTATCTCAAGAACAACAAAGCAGGAGAGCTGTTTTGCCGTGGTTGCCCCAAACGGAACACCCTGCGACCCGTCGGATTCTTCTAAGGTAGGGCTTTTCGCTTTCGGCTGTGCCTATTTCCTGCATAGAGTTATTTCTCAATTTTACACCATCATTTGTAGCTTCCCGAGAAATGAAGTTTCTCGACATTTATTATTAGGATTCTAATTTCGGCAAACGGGCCCTTCACTTAGGGTCCTGAATAAGACGCACATTGCAATTCAAGATTTAAAATTTAGATGGCAATTTAAATTCCGCTAATCAGAAAGCATGCTGTGCATGTGATATTAGTTTGGCACTGCAATAGATTATTCGCGTCTTCCATGCCCATGACTGCACTAGAGCCTCTTAATACTGCACTAGAGCCAATGCTCCAGGCAATGTGGATGATGGTATGACAGAGAGGCGCGCGCGGCCTGTGGTCAGCTGTCTTTGAGTGATTTCTCTGCTTGTGGCGTATGATTTAGTGTCTGTGAAGATTCCACCTGTTGTAATATACAAGGCGGAAGAGTGATATTTACTAAGGATCAGAAATAATTTTAGTGTGCTCTAGCGGACATTCAATTCTACTGAAAGGCCGAGTCTAGATTTAAATGTCTTAAAGCAACAGCTGTTATTAAATTAAACACTATCTGTTAAGGTTCTGAGAGGACACCTCGCCTCGTTGCGAATACAGCTACTGTTTTGCACGTGGTGGACGCCAGAACAATTCCGCAGATGTGGGAAAGCCACGACCACTGCGCTATTTGAGTACATATTGTGAGAGCAAAGGATAAGCTTTATTGAAAGCTTCGTATATTAACCTAGGCAAACGCCAGGTCGACCTTCTGTTGGCAAAGGTATGCTGAACTGAATACTCGAACGAATGAACAGTGTCTCATACGGGCACCGTTTTGTCGTGACTCCTTTCAAATAGAATTGTCTTGGAGCAACAGCTCATACTCTTGGCAGAATTCATATTTCTCAGTATTCTCCAAGTGGCGAGTGGAGTAGGATATAGCAAAGCCTGGACTGCATGAGGGAAATGGAATTGTGCGAACAGCAGAATTTGTTGTGATAATGCCCGGCTCCCGTTGGTGTTCTTTTCTTTCTGCTTACGTAAAGGTGAAAAACAAACCGAAAAACCATTTTGTTATGCTGTAAGCATTTTTTTTAAAGAAAGTCAAGGAAAGTAGCTATAGGTTTCCGACATCTGAATATTGAGTTCTAAAAATACAATGAGCGCAGGAACAGCAAGAGGTACCCAGAAAAACGTAAGGAGCATAATGTGAAAAGAATGATGGCGTATTTTTGGTTTACAAGCGAGAAAAAAAATGTATAATAATTTTTTTTCACAGACAAAGCTCCAAGCAGAGCAATATAGATCACTTACACTATAGTGCGTAGTCCCCAGCGCAAGCGAACTCTGCTGCTATAGCTTAGCGTAAACGCTGTACTGTTGCATGAAGCGTACATTGATGTGAGGATCATCAGCGCATGAGTCATCACTTTCAGTATATTTGACGCCCCACGAGATCACATCTCTTTCAGGAACAGTGCCCATGAAGCAGCTGTTGAACGGCTTTTCGGGACAGCGATGGCTAATCGCGGGAGCTATAGGTACCGCGATGGACAATATAGCTTCTCTGAAAATTATATTGTAGCGGTGAATATTCGTAGTGTTGCACTTAGCTCACACAAACGAAGCTCAGCTGTTTGTTTGTATATTAAGGGACGAGTAAGACATGGACAGACAGCAAAACAACGTACAGTCATTAGATTTGCTTACACCTGTGCTGAGACAAAGCACGTGCTTTACGATGGGTACACCGAGCCGTCGCTAACCGTCAAACAAAAATGGTCGAAGGGCCACCCGTGCCAACGACGCCTCCCGGTCTCGCCACTCGACCTTGATGACGCGTAAGCATGAAGTATTTGAGAGTTTTTTTAAAGCTATCTTCTCTTTTCGAAGATGCTCAGACTTCGCTGACCATGATGCAGCTGCTCTCTTGCGAATAGTACACTCGCATAAAATGAGAAAGAAAAGAAAATTCATGTTATATGGCGAGACCGGATTTCCGACTCCGGGAACTGCAGCCACATTCTCTCAGTATTAAACCACTATTTTTGTTTTCTGTATTTAATGGGTCAGTATGCGACGCACATTAACTCGTGCCTACTTCAACTAGAACCTTGAGATGCTTGCTCGTGCCTGATATACTCAACACGCGCGAAAATATGCGAGTGTATCACTTTTAATTAAGCCCTAGATGCGAGAACAGGCAAACAAATGTCAACCTAAGTTTGTCTTTCCCGTTGAACTCTTGTCTGCGTACTCCTCTCTTCACGATTATTCCCTCGACAACCATCAACCATTACTTTTGTTCATGTTACATCGCTGCGTTTATGTCTCATAGTGTGCATTAGAATGAGCTTCTGCTTCTGTTTTGGCAAAGCTAGTGAATGGTGTGGTGCATAAACAGTGACATTTCATAACAATAATGTTCTCACGTCTTCGGTACATAAACGTAAACATTGCATAGAATTACACGCTACAGGCACTTGGACACTTTGTACGGAAACTTCTCTTCACGCAGTTTACAACATGAGCGCTGCATATCGTAGCAATTTTTTGATTACTCGCCCGTGTTATATTATTATACCTGCTCATGTTTACTTGCCGCCTGATTTCTTTTTCAGATGTGCAGAAGAGGGCTATGCAAATAAAAGCAAGAAAAATAAAACAATGAAATTTGCACTCAGAATAGATTCAGCGGAGAACGAAATAAATATTTTTGCACATGTTCTGAGTCTGTAACAGTAGTATGGTTTCCACCTGAAATTTATTGCACGCAAGATTTCTAAAATATGTATTTTTACTTAGAAAACTTTACAATGCACTCACAAACATTATAGAAATGCTCAAAAATTTTTGATAAACTCACATCAAAAATAACAGACTTGTTACTAACTGATACATTGTGATATCAATTACTTGCCAGGTTACAATACATAACTGCACCAACGAATAAAGAAAATATTGGTTGCTGGAATCGTTCCCCTAATATTTCCCTAATATAATATTGGTGAAGCGTCGTTTTCGACCTCTAGTATATCTCCCAATTGGAGCCCCACCTGAAACAATCAAAGAGAAAATCTCTACGATTTCTTTTTGTTAAGGGCACTCTCTGTGTCAGTCTATCGTATACAGTTGTGGTTTTACTGACAAAGCCTTTGACATCACAAATACGTAGCATACAACAATTACACTGCCACCCAACTTATTTCCGTCAATGGCAGCTTGCTCTCGCTAATGGCACAATCAACTACAACTGTGCCGCCGTGCGTACATCGTTGTTTCCGTCCCTACGCTGGCCCATTGCGGCCTACGAAACACGCACAAATTCCACACTCTGAGAATGTTTGTAGGATGCAAACCGTTGTACAATCAATAGCGGGGTTCAGAGGCTTCCGAAGTGAAAATTGCTGCAGGACAGTCGATTCGAACTGCAGGGGCGGTGGTGACAAGTTTCGTGTGCCCGAGCGCCTATGTAGCTATTGCATATATGTGCATTGCATGTGTCCCTTTGTATTACTTATTGTGTTGAATTATTCAAAGCATAGAATTTCATGTGACTTCATTTAGCAGATCTGTGAACTTTAGAGATAACTTTGAGCAGTCTGTGCATGAGATCATTTGTATTTATGAAAGCAGACCTATTGAAGCTCTCCTGAAGTAAGTTTCATATTGTTTTAGATTACCGACATTCATTGAGGAGGTGGACACAACTTGCAAGACATCAGTGATGCATGTTGGGTAAATAATAAGCATGTATTAGTTTTGTTGTTTTTTAATATTATTATTTCTTAATTAGTATTATAATTATTTAGTTATTTATTTGTTATGATTAACATTTATTATGGGGGTTATTAACAGCTACCTCGGCTTTCCACAACAAAAGTAGAAAGTCACCTATGAAGAAAAGGGTCAGGCAAGGAGACACCTCTCCAATGCTATTCATTGCAGGCTTAGAAGTATTCAAGCTCTTAGACTGGGAAGGCTTAGGAGTGAGGATCAACAGCAAATATCTCAGCAACCTTCGGTTTGCAGATGACATTGTACTATTCAGAAACAGTTGGGATGAATTACAACAAACGATTGAAGACCTTAACCGGGAAAGTGTAAGGGTGGGGTTGAAGATTAATATGCAGAAGACACAGGTAATTTTTAATAGCCTGGCGAGGAATTCAGAACTCACGATTGCCAGTCAGCCCCTACAGCCTGTAAAGGAGTACGTTTATCTAGGTCAATTACTCACAGGAGACCCTGATTATGCGAAGGAAATTTACAGAAGAATAAAATTGGGTGGGAGTGCATACGGCAGACATTGCCAAATCCTTACTAGGAAGTTACCAGTGTCGTTGAAAAGAAACTTCTACGATCATTGAATTCTACTGGTGCTACCTTATGGGGAAGAAACTTGGAGGTTAACAATGAATCTCGAGAACAACTTAAGCAGCGCACAAGAGCGATGGAACGAAATTGTTAGGCCTAACGTTAAGGGACAGGAAGAGAGCGGTGGGGATTAGAGAGCAAACGGGGATAGCTGATATTCTCATTGGCATTAGGAGGGGAAAATGGAGCTGGGCAGGCCATGTAATGCGTAGGATGAATAACTGGTGGACCATTAGAGCTACAGAATGAATACCAAGAGAAGGGAAGTGCGATCGTGGACGGCAGAAAACTAGGTTGGGTGATGAAGTTAGGAAATTTGCAGGTGCAAGTTTGAATCAGCTAGCGCAAGACAATGGTAACTGGAGGTCGCAGGGAGAGGCCTTCGTCCTTCAGTGGGCATAAATATAGGTTGATGATGATGGTCATCATGATTAGTTATTTTTGATGTAAAAATTTTACGGCGCATGTCCCAAATGCATAATTGAAGCCGAGCATTTCTGAACTAATATTTTCATCAGTCACTTTGTGCTGATAAATATTTCCTGAAATTATGCGTTGTAGTATATTCATGTTTTAGTTACCACTTCTCTTGACTACATTTTCCACCATGCTACACATCACTATACCATTGACATGCAAAACCCTGAAAAAAAATTTATAATGTAACAAAAAATTGAACGAATGACAAATCAGGAAATATGACTTGTTGCTTTTCTCACGTCAAACGCTTGCCCAAAGAAAGACCCTCCGGAGCTTAACAGTATCAATATTTGTTAAGCAGTTCGCAATGTTTTGTTTCACTTTACAAGTGGCATTGCGTATGTGCAGCAACAGAGACTTCATGCGTTCGTAACGACATACAGCCGACGCCGCACGAACTAGGCACGCTCACATACTACTGTTGATTTTAGAGATCCAATAAATCCAAAAAGAATCGGACCAAGCTGCGTCTCGGATCCCCGACATCCTTTTGACGAGTGCTAATAAGTGTTTTTCTTTCTCTACCAGTGTGTCGAAGCTAAATTATTTTTGTTCAGTTCTTTCCCTAGTTGACATTCGTTTTCTTGGTCAGGTTCATCTCCAGGACAAACATTATAACAGTTTGAAACATTTTATAGCTTACTCAGCTGCTTCATCCTTGATTAAATGACATTAAGGAAAAAATGTTCTAGTCCATCATGTTTCTACAATAAACGCAGTGTTTTTTTGTTGTTTTTTCATAAACGCACAAGTTCTCTTGCAGATTGCGTAGGCGAGCAGCAGACCGTTTGCTTTTGCACGAACAGTTTTCATTTCCACGTGGAAATTTTGGCAAGCGCCACATTTGGCTGAAGATCTGGTCGCATAGCCCCATATGGTTTCTCCGGAAAGCTCCGGATAAGATTACGGTAATAGATCACCAAAAAAGAATAATCCCTACTTGCGACGTATGATTCACATTGTGGAATTTCTACCAAATCGCATTGTACATGGTCTTCCTCTAACACTGTTGTGATGAAATGATGGTGGTGGCAAAGAAATTGCATATTGGTGGCCGACATCGTAAACAGCCAAAAACCATTTCTGTGAGAGCATCACTGGAAGTGCCAATAAGTCTTGTTTTGTCAAGCGCGTTCGTAGAAAAGCTTTACAGAAATATAGACCAGTAAGAAAAATAAATCACAGGTTCTTTTGTGCCTGCATGTATCCCCGAAGGATTTTTGATGCTGTTTCAAAACTCTATAAAATGCGCGACGAATGAGAACAGTGCGTTGTGTACCTTACACTGTGGCGTTTTCTTCTATTTTGATAAGTATTGTTTGCAAATATGAATCAATACGTTCACGTGTACCAAATTATAATATTCCTTGGCTAGCTTGTTACGCGCCACCAAAACCCATACAAAAATGGATACACACGATTCCTTACATAAGCGCAAGCTTGAAATTGAACTTATAATATTGGGGTTTCTAACTACTGTGAAGCCACTATTTCATGAAACTATTCTGACAGCCCAAAACGTGATCACTGTTTCTTTTTAAACTACAATAAACAGCACTATTTCATCATTATACGTTGGCAGAAATACCACTAAGATCAGAATGAGTAGGAACATAATTAGCAGATCAGAAAAACTGTTAAGGTAGCAGCTACTTTCTACATTTCTTATAGACTGCAGGCCAGTTTAACAATAAACACACTTATGTCTTTAGGAACTGCATTTATGGCGGTCCAAAGATACACGTAAGAAATGTGAATGTAAGCATCAGCGCATTGTTAAAATTTGTAGGATTACAAAATTGGTTTAAAATGAAATAATCAGCTTGAATGAAATACTCAGCGCGAGGCGCCCTGCACACGCCATCTCACCGCTAATCACGAACTCACTCGTTAACTAGTCGTGGGAGGCGCGACTCACCAAACGGGACTTGGGAAGCCAGCTGACGACCCTCGACCAGGCCCGGCGAGCAGCAGAAGCCATTGGGGCCCTGGAATAGGGGCTGCACCCATAGATACCAATTAGATTATTGTTTCAATAAAGGTGTTGTTCTTCTTCTTCCTGCGTCTGGGCTTTGTCGTCGCGCTCTTTCACTCCCACACTCGTGCTCCTGCACGCGCCTTGCTCCACTGAAGTCATGCGGAGGTCGTTACGGTGCGAGAGAACACGGGTTACACCTCTACCGCCTACCACAACAAGAGGGGAGGCGCCAAAGCAAGCTTGCACTTAAAAAAAACGGAGAGACACGTGAACCCAAATTACAATTTGGCCATGGACGCCATCGGGCTAAAAAAAAAAAAAAGATGTTCCACATAAGGCCACCATGGTTCTGAGTGGCGCTGGCTGTATCTAGCAAATTACCCAAGTTAGTGGACGAATTGATGACCGTCGCCGTAGCACAATTGGTAGTGCAACGTACGCGTAATGCGGAGGTTGCGGGTTCGGCTTCCGCCGGCGACAAGTTATCTTTTCGTCCACTTCCATCTTCCCTTTTCTTCATTATTTTCTACATTCCAATTTAAACTACACTTAATTTCCTCGATGCTTTACTTGGCTTCATTGTCTGTTGGATTTATGTGAAAATTACAATTTATGACATTGCTTTAGGTGCACAAAGGCCAACTGACACTTTGATGGTGTTATGGGAAGTATACTTGTTCCGCAATAACCTGCAATAGATAGTGCTTGTACCGCAAAACTTCAAACCTGATCCACCTTCCATGAAGATATTGTTATTTGTAGAGTCAGTAATCTAAACGATGACCTTTAAAGGGCAATGGTAACAAAATTTTTCAACAGTTAATGAGCCTAACTTGATATACTTTGCATAAAGAGTGGCCTCCGTGCATTACTTTACATTTGAAATACGAGTGGGTGTGTCACGAAAAGCTCGCAGATGTAGATGTCATTGCACCAAAAAGCCCTCTCAGCAACTGATGCGTGATCCTGAAAGTGTGGGTACCGGCATGGCCTCCGGCATTAGCTGTCACCCGAAGTTACCCACGGTACTCTGAAAGTTATCGAAGGCGGCACTGGGACCATCGTCACAATCGCTCTCCATCAGACGCACGCGTCGTGTTTTTTGGTGGGCGGCTTAAAGGCGGTTAACATGGAAAACTAGGACAATTACGAGACGCGAAGCTTTGCCTAGATTGCTTCAACAGTGAACTGCGTGTTTCAAAGCAATTAGTCCAAAACGACATGCTGTTACCTTTCACCTATGTGTCGAAGAACATTGTGAGGCAGGTGTTGCTATGTCCTGGCATTTCATCCGAGTCCGCGGCATTTTCCATGCTGACATCTGTGGCGTTAGTGATTATCGGAGCTTTCGCTGAAACGCAACCTGGGTCTTGACACAGTTGAATTGTTTAAAGTGGCTGTACGCAGATGACGGCGTATAAGAGTAACCCTCATTACACGCCCTCTCTTCTAAGCTTATGCTTCAAAATAAATATAGACCCTTGTTTTGAAGAAAGCACATGTGTCAGTGTGCTGCTTGAGAGTATGTTTCTATTCGCTCTTTAAGATTTCTCAGTGGTGCCGCAATCAAATGGGCTCTCAACGGATGCTAGGATGCAGAAATGCCAACCTAGTTGTAATGGTTTTTTTCATCTGTTATTTCATTGCCGGTAAGTAAACGTCTCTTTCTCTGCTTGCCTTGCATATTTTTTAGCGCCATCTTAACACCGCGGCTGATGTTTTCTTTGAAAGCGGTAAAAATAGTTGTCGAAAAGCGACGTTTTTCTTTTGAATAACGAATTTAGTGTTTCGTAATAGCGTTATGGAACACTTTGTTATTAATATGTCATTAAGCCGTTCCTGCTTACACTCAGTTCCAGTGACGGCTACAGGTGCCCGTGCGTATCGCGATCATCCAGCGCATGCAATTACCACTTAACCCGAAGACCTTAATATTATATAAATACATGTATTTATATTATTGCAGCTTAAAGAAAGATAACAAAACAAGCTGGGCCGGTCACTGAATATCCACTTGTTTCAAAATCAGGCTTGTACGTCACAACAAAAGCGCTGAGAGCAAAACTGTTGCTGTTTAAAGCCTCACATATTGTTGTACTAAACCAGCATATTGGCACGCGTATATTTTAATCTTTTACCGGAGAACGCGTTTCACTCGCTAGCAAATGTGAGAAGTTATCGCTCACCGAAAGACGCGCATTTCTGTATCTGAAGTTTCCCGAAAGTTATCGTGGGTTATATTCGTTGTATGTTATCACAGAACCTTGTGTAATCACATTCTAAGTCCGACAACATCCGTGTAGTGTATTTTGAGAGAGGACGTTGGCACCAGCGATAACGCGGCAACCTTCGGAAAGTCATGTATAAAAGACAACGCTTCTCACCTGGGGACATTTTCTCGGACGATCTCTTTCAGCGATATCACTTTCAGTGCGCGCTTATTGGCTGTTTGAGCAAAACCGCATGAGCTATAATTGGCCACTTGAGCACTGTGTAAAGCGAAGGCAATAGTATTGCTGAAAGTGAACGCCCAAGAATAAGTCCCCTGCAGATCAGTTCTCGACGATGGCCGACTGTGCTTCCCGCCATCGTTGTATGTTAAGTGTCTCTTCTTTTGCCATGCACAGGTTCTAACAATATAGAATTAACGTTTTGAAGTCACGCTTATGGCTGTGTGTTAGTCTGCGCCGTCACAACAGCGTGAAAATGTGTTCGCGCGAACTGCTTAATTGTCGCTTTTTCCCCATTTACAGTGGTGCATACACCTCCCTCAACTGAAATAATTAAACGGCCCGCTTTCCGCTCCTGCAGAGGCACTGAGTCATTGTTCAATCATGGTGGTAAAACGTACGCATTGTGTGCAGAACGCAGTGCATACAATGGGGAATGCACAATTTAATTTGTTAAAGAGAGTGCTCTCTCTTGCACATTTTAAGCCCACCGGATTTTAGTGTGGAAGTGCGGCTTCATAGTGTGTTTAGTGCGGCTTCATATGGCTTCCATGCCCACCGGCATGGAAGCCATATGAAGCCGGAACGCCAATAGATGTCGGCCATTGGCCGATTGCTTACAACCAAGAATTGCACGCAAGCAAAAACTCTCGTTGGCTTCTAGCACAAACGATTCTATTGTTCCAAAACAAGGTTGTAGATCTTGGGTGATTGTGTTTTTTTTTTTTCAGAAGGGAGATGACGCTTTTACTTAATATGGCACTGACGTGCCGCAGAACTTTTGGGGCACTTACTTTCGCTGCGCGCGATGGCTGCAGCGGGACTATCACGCAACTGGCCGCTTGAGGCACTTTGCGTGTATTGGCGGGCTCCTTTCACGCTCGGTAAAACACTTTTATGTAGCACGTATTGAGCAACAGAACGCTGTATCGGCAGATTTTCATGTTGCTCTACAATCTTCTCATTGACACTTTGATAATTAGGACATTACTTCTCGAGTTAGATAATTAATTACAATTACCTAAATAAATCTCAGTAACTAACAAAACTACAGGCGGTATTTCCACTGTACTGGCAACAATATGCGCTATGTTTCCTTTGAGTAACGCAATTCTCTTCTTTAAATCTTGGTGCATGATAGTTGGGACATCCCGTACAGTGCTCACGGATTGAAACGCGACAATTTAGGTCTAACCAATGCGCATGCTTTCGTTTCCACCGTCGGTAGTTTGCGTGACATCGGCGCAATCTCGACTCGTACGCTTAGATCAGAGTCCAAGTCACCTTTGGTGACCATATTCGAATCAACAAGACATGGTACTCTCGAGTAATTGCACAGAAAAAGAGTTATACCTAAAATTTGCCTGTCGCGTTTCAATCCGTGAGCACTGTACAAAAGGTCAAAGCACAACTTCCACCACCATATCATGATGGCACAAGTATGTCGTAGATATAAACGCCTGCTTGCCATTACTGTTTTTCCTTGTCACAGAAGCGCGATCACATGATGTACCTGTGCAAGAAGGTACGTATGACGCAAGTTGTGTATATTTGTGTTTCACGAACATTCTAGGCGACTAATTTCGAGGTGCCACATTCTTTTTCACAGAACAGAGCGAATCGTCTCCAAGTTTCGTCGCTGAGACATACGTCATTCTCGAGAGTGAGCTTACGAAGAGGGTGCAGAACGAAGGCAAAAATGTGAAAGAATATTTAACTACGTTTATGACATCGGTACGGATGTAAAACATCGGTTGTACTCTTGGCGTGACTTCTGCGTAATAATCTGCGTTAATCTTCGCAGACGCTTTAGATGTCCCAGAAGCAGAAGTTAGATAAATGTGCTTCTGTTGTTCCGGCTACAGTCAAAATTGCAATGAAATACCGGTCAAAAACATTTACGTACGAGGACTGAAAGTAGTTTTGAAACAATTACAGGAGTCCTCAAAGTTAAATGACAATTTTAAGAGACCAATTTGCTATGTAAGCAAACTCTGCTTCCGCATTTGTATTAAGCGCTTTGACTGACACAATTTTTGCGAACAATTAGAGTCATCACACGCGTGTACAAAATATTCATAATGAATATTTGGTGCGTAGGATTATTATATATGTTCATATTTAAAACTTTAGGACAAGCGGATTTGAATGTATATATATAGCTCAACTGTTAATTTTGTGCAATGCGTCTATTAGGAGATATTCACATTGAAACATCGCAATCACCTGGCCAGCTACACATTCTGGGGCGTGGATCTCGACACAACGTTGTTACGTCTCAACGTGCAAAATGGCATTCCTTGAACATTCCATTCATCCGCGCGCGCCACGACGACAACCGGGCCTGCCAAACTGTGACGCGTAAACAAAGGGGCAAACGTCGACCACTACAGTGGGAACCACATCCATCTCGATTTCACAGAGGGGAACGCTGTTTCGTAGAATTCGGGGGCGAGGGTGCAACAATGGAGGCGGATGCCAGCGAAACGGTGCGACGTCATCGGTGGGAAATTGCGAACGGCCGACCATTGTGAGTCCGCGAGACACAGTGATCAGATTCCCTAGCCTGGTCACCTAGGTAAGACGACTGCTTTAGAAGCAGACACCTTGAATACAGTGGGGCGTCCTGACGTGTTCGGATGCGTGCTGAGACATGTAGTAAGTCAAAGTGCCCGACATGGAATAGGCTTCCGTACCAGCCGTGGTTGCTCAGTGGCTATGGTGTTGGGCTGCTGAGCACGAGGTCGCGGGATCGAATCCCGGCCACAGCGGCCGCATTTCGACGGTGGCGAAATGCGAAAACACCCGTGTACTTAGATTTAGGTGCACGGTAAAGAACCCCAGGTGGTCCAAATTTCCCGAGTCCCCCACTACGGCGTGCCTCATAATCGGATCGTGGTTTTGGCACGTGAAACCTCATAATTTAACTTAATGGGCTTTCGTATCTGGAGCCTCTGTAAAATGCTGTAAAATAAACCTATTTTCATTCACTCCTTCTCCCGAACGTACTCATTCCTGTGACTGGAAGGATCCCCGGCCTAAACGCTACCCCGAGGCCCAACAACATCAAGCTTGACAATAACGTGGACGCTGTGCGAGGGAAAGGGAAAAAACAATTGTTGCTTGTTTTAGAAAGGCATGAGCTTGCAAGGCATCGCCTACATGAGCTTGCAGGCGATGTTCTACACTCATTAAGCTATTCATTTTTGGTGCTTAGCGTTCTGTCAAGATCCACGTCCTTGCATGAATTGCTTGCTGAATGTCAAATTTTACTATGCATGTCACGGAATAGAGGCATTTAGGAGAATTACCCTAAAGTGAACTTGCCTTGAAGTCTAACGTTTCAAATTTAAACATGACCATATTCGTGGTAGCAAGAATATAATTATGAACATTTTGGTAATTATGTGCTTGGTGGCTCAAACTCGCAGCAAAATCTGGTTCCACCAAAGCGCAAAAATTGCCTGTGCAAGCGGATCATTCGGAGCTAGTAAATAGTTCTTATTAGAATTATTTGAACTTTCAATACCTCGTCTATGCGACGGAGAATTACTAAGCATCATACTGCGTCAATGACTCTTTCGTAAAAGTTCAGACCATCGCATGAAAGTTTAGCCTTCGTGGAGTGCAATGAATCAGCCCACTCTGGCGTAAGCCAAGATTAACTCGAACTAAGAATATGAAAAAAGTTGGCAAGTTTGCACTCGGTCATGTATGGCTTAGGCACAGCGAAAGTCTCAATCTTCAAGTCTTACTGGCTGCTACTGCTAGGTAATAATTGGTTGCTGCTAGGTCTTAACTTTGTTTAAGTTAACTACTCATGTACGGAAGTTATTTTATAGTAATCATTTTCGGAGGAACCTTCCCTTTCGCGGCATTTCGTGTGACTAGCGCTAGACGCGTCGGCGCCTACGAGCGACAGCGTTCCTGACATCCCACAAACGCCGGCAGGCAGGCAGGAGCCGTGTCTGTGTCGGGCGAAGCGACCGTGCAGCCGCACCGGCGGTTACTAGGCAACGCGAGGTGACGTCATCGCGGCGCATGCTTGGCTAAGCAACGCGAGCAGCGTTAGAAGCAGCTCTGAGCGTTGCCTCGCTGGTGCTGCTACAATTTGTTTCTCTCTCTATCGCGCTCTCATTTTCTGCTTCCCTCTCCCGAGCATTGCGTGCGCCGCGCGCATTCTCTCCTTCCCTCTCCTTAACATCCCGTGTCAAGGCAACATGGGCACAGCACGGAGAGGAGGCGAGGCACACGCCGCTCCGCGAGGTGGTTGCTAGGCAACGCAGTGACGTCATAGCTCGACGAGGTTTACGATAGCAGGCGCCACTTTTTACGGTTAGCTAGAACAGCTTCGCTGTTAAAACAATTAAAAATTATTTGTCAGAGCATGGAAATAAAGCATCTGCTAGCAATAATGAAAGTAGGGTCCCATAGTATTGCTTCCTGTATATTAGAATGAGTTGGCGAATTTGGTGCCTCGATTTCTTTGGTCATGCTAACGTCAGAACATAGATGGCCCGAACCGAAACACTTCACAGTGCTTCCTAGCGTCGGTTCCCAGGTAGCATTTTCATACCTTATTTACTTCCTTTTTCAATATAGCGTCTACGTTTAATTGGCCAGTGCACGTTTACTACTTTAAGTATTCGCATATTTATTTGAATTGAAGCAAAAAGCTGTTCCTACAAAAATAGGCATCAAGATGCACAATTAACAACGGCAGCAAATGTGTGATAGCGACGTGGTGCGGTTTATAATAAAGTTCGTGCTGCAAACGTACACGATAAATTGATCTGTTCAGCGATTGCAAATACATACCAGGTCTGTAAATGAGCTTCGAAATTTTTAAATTGGGAAATGCGAGGACAACCACACAGAAGCAGCGCTCCTTGGCTGATATTGAGAAAGCGTGACAATTATTTGAGATTTGCTTCGGCAGCAATACCTGTCATTCATATTCGTTGTTCTTAGATTAGCGCACACTGTCAAAATTGCGAAAATGGCACTCTGTAAATTTGGCTTCTATAAAGTCGGCACCATCAGAGATTGTGTTCAACTCACGTCTTGACTGATGTGGACCACAATTTGTTTTTTTTAACCAGGTTAACCTGGTCCTCCAAAAGCTTCAACCCCCTGGCGAGATTGTTGTGACAAATATTCAAGTCAACAGTGCCGTAAGTAGCAAAATCCACAACTCAGTAGCCTTTTCACAACTGCATATTTGCAGAGGCAGGAAAACTATCTGGTGTTGACGAAAGAAAGCCATGTGGACAGCCTCAAGACGCTCGCAAAGTTGGTACTACATGTGATGTCAAGAAGTGAATTACAGCGTGCGGATGCGATCGTCATGTTAATAGGGTGAGAAACAAATAACTGTTTCTTTTTTAAATTAAGAGAATGACAACAAATGATGTCAAGCTTAAGGTTGATTATCCAGCGTCTGCTGGGGGCAAATTACGGCGCAGAAATATCCTAGCACACTCTGAGCTTAATCTTGTGCTGTGGCTACTACGCCACAATACAATCTCAGAAGGAAAAAGTAGGTGTCTCTGCTTTGGAAGAGGGCATATGTGAGAAATATGTGCAACTTCATCACTAGGTCAAAATACGTGTTTCGTAGAACACGACAAGCGTGCTTAACTTTGCTTTTCAACTTTCAGGCGAGGCATGGTGCAAGTCCGGCCCGACGGGAATATGGTGGTGTCGTATGGTATTGCATATTTTTGATCCTGGTCTCACATACGATATTCTCATAAATTTATCCGACAAAGTAATATGAAGTTAACTACAAGAAAACAAGAAGTGACAACAAAAATATATATTCATTTGAAGCTCGTTACAACAAAGACACACAACTTAATGGGCTGAATAGAAAGCGTATACATGATATTTAAAGAATGCTCATTCGCATTTGATAGCATTCAGCAATGCCCTTTACTGTATTCTACTTTAGAGTTCGTTTTCCGAGAAAAAGTGCAGGAGGAGTCTGGTTTGTCGACTATGTTTTTTTTAGAAAATAAAACGAAAACAGATTATCCACATACGGTTATTCCAAAAAGGATAATTAGAAAGAAAAGAGCGGGTCACTGACACAAGACATACCATCGAATGTGTATACACTGGTGTACTTATTTTCAATATGCAGGGTGTCCCAGCTAAAAGTAGCCAATCTTTTAAAAACGACGGTGTGCTAGGAGGCTCAAACCAACTCAGTGGTGTTGATGATCGCGTGTTCTAGTCTGCGGTAATTTTTGGTTTTGCAAAGTCAACTAATTAGTATAAACTAACTTTTTAAACATTGGCTTAACAAAGAAAGTGCCAATACGAAAGTTGTAGATCACATTTAAAAAT
This sequence comes from Dermacentor silvarum, assembly GCF_013339745.2. Taxonomy (NCBI): domain Eukaryota; kingdom Metazoa; phylum Arthropoda; class Arachnida; order Ixodida; family Ixodidae; genus Dermacentor; species Dermacentor silvarum. The sequence goes on along the minus strand of NC_051162.1, from coordinate 103,459,772 downwards.
GGTCGACTGAAGTGTTTGCAACTAAATACCATTGATGGAGCTTCTTGTAATTGTCTTTACAGAAAGCCCGTGAAATACAAAAACAAGTGCGTGATAGCGCCACTGTTTCAGACCTCCCACACGACCGATTAAGAAACGAAATCCGCATAAATGTATAGCGGTTCCGGGACGGGCTTGGCGTTACCGGTGGCCGCAAGGAACGCGCCAGCAACTCTCGCTAGTAAGGTATGATCATGAACGAATTGAACAACATGACAATTGCATTTTCCTTTTACCCATTGAACAGTTCGGCGGCCAACATCTACTCAAGCACGAGCTTCCTTCTTTTTTTTTCTTTTTCTTGACTTGCGCGTTCGGGCTTCATTCCACAAGTGGAACGAATGATAATAGGTAGCTTTAGCAGAGCGCCGCTTACGCTCCGCTCCGCTAAGATTTCACGCTCTGAGATACTGCAGGGAACTGCGTAGATTTCGAATTTGATAAGCGCGCATTGCAGAAACACGAGCGACGCGCTATCAACTCGGCTGCAAAACGACGAAGAAGCCAAGTAGACACGCTGTCACGCTGCGCTTAGTCGGCTTTGTAGCGGAGCGAGGGATGCGGTCTTCGTGCCACTGCCGGTATGAGCGTTGTGCGCAAGCGCACTAGCGTTCCCGCTACGCGGTTGTGTCGCATGTGCTGGCATATGCCGGTCTGAGCAGAGCGCACAGCAAGCTCTCAGCTAAAGCACTCTATTGTAACGCCGCACAGGAGGAGCGTAGAAGAGGAAGTGGAAGCGGCGCGAGGTTTTTTGGCTGATCGGCTGTTTCGGACCTTCCCATGTCTTCTCCGATGTATATCTACATCTACTTTTTTCACTGTAAATAAATCCATTCTTCATTCGTAACAATACGTTTTGCCCCGTCACGTCAAAGCGCGATACACCTTTATCACCGCCGCTCGCTCTGTGCGCTCGATCACGACATGGCACGCGACTGGGTATCGCAAAAAGCATGCAATGTCCGTTACTGATCGGTCGTCTGGGGGCGCTGAAATAGTGGAGTTATCACGCGGTTGTTCTTGTATTTCGCGTGCTTTCTTTAAAGGCAATTACAAGAAGCTCCATCAATGGTACTTAGTTGCAAACGCTATGGTCGGCCATTTTTAAACGTGATCTACAACTTTCGTATTGGCACTTTCTTAGTTACTCCAATGTTTAAAAGTTAGGAAATTAGTTTATACTAATTAATTGACTTTGAAACACGAAAAAAATACCGCAGACTAGGAAACGCGATCCTCAACACCACTGAGTTGGTTTGAGCGTCCTAGCACACTCCGTCGTTTTTTTTAAAAAAATTGGCTACCTTTAGCTGGGACACCCTGTATATATATTTCAGCAAGAAGCTTCTGAATTTTACGTTATTCCGCTGTTGGTGAGCGTCTTTCAGATAAATAGTCAAATTGTAGCCCTTTGACTTACAATCGTATCGACAGTTCCCGCTTGAAATCCGTTAATCGTCTTCCTACGAGAGGACTGTTGTAAGTTCATGAAAGATAAAATATTTCGTTGCCGTGTCTGGTCGAGAACAATAAACAAGTTCGGTAAATTCTCATTATTACGTTGTTTGAGGCCAGAGCCGGTTGCCCAAGGACAAAAGCATACCGGAGCAAATATTCGCAACTGAGGCATGTGTATGTTGCAGCAAAATTTCGGAGACCACTTGGCAGCTTCTAATGGAACGTTAAGAAATTCATCCATTGAGACCCGTAGGCAACGTACACCTTCCATAATCCCCTTGGTTTTAAAGTCAACCGAAGCATCAACCGGTCAGCAGTCAAGATAAGAAAGAGACGTTAGAGTATTGGTAGAAAAAATACGCCGTTTCGCCCGAAAGGCGAAGCATCGATTGCGATAACAAATTAGTAGACAGCTATAAGAAGTAAGGATATCAGTTCTATTGGCCGTATAAACTCGCAAACATTTGCTTACTAACTAAATTAACAAGCATGGTGTCACGCGCGTGCAGGTAAACATGAACACATCTCGCTCGATGACCCCAGAAACTCGCTGTCAAAACGCTGGAGTGAGGAAGCGCGGCGGCAGCAGTGGGCGAATTGATTTTCGTGCTGTCTCTCGCTCACGGTGCCCTCGCTTCAACACGAACTAAACGTCGAAAGCGCTGCGCATACGAAGCTACCGGCACTGGGCGTACTTTGTCCACGTCGCAGATCGCTTTGAAGATGAGGCTTGAGCGGGTGCAAACTTTGTGCACATCACAAATCGCTGTCAAGATACGGCGTGGCCACTAAGCAGCTGCCGCCACTAAAGTCCCTATATAAGAAAAGTACCGCCATCTACTCCTTCCTCCGCCGCCTCCTCTCCTAAAGCGCTTGCTTTTTTCTTTACTTTTTGCTTGCGAAAGCCAAGTCGACGGTGGCGCACCTAGAAAGTCCACGCTGAAGCTTTCAGGCCGGGCGCGCGCCGCCGCGGCCGCCAGCGACTGCGGCTGCGCAGAGGACTTTCAACATGGCTCTGAGGCGGAAAAAAATAAAATATAAAGAAGTGAAAAGCGCGCGCTATCATCGTCCAATCGGAGATACAGGAGAAAGATAAGCGGCGTTTATCAAAGGATGACGGTACTTTTCTTATATAGGGACTTTAGCCGCCACCGGAGTAGAACGCCCTCCTTCGCACGCGTGGGATTGAGCCGTGACCGTCGGCTGACCCTCGCAAGCTTTCACTCGCACATACAGCGTACGGCGAGCGGCAACAATGTCATCGTGTCTGGACTTTATGCGGAACATCACGGTGACGGCGACGGCAGAAATGAGTTTGGAGTGTCCATATAATTTCTATCGCAAATAAAAGCAGGGAAGAGACTGATAAGATCGGATCCGTTACAACCATAAGTATAGCAGTAAAAGGTAGACAGACAAGTTTTGAGGAAGAGAAAAAGATTACAGGGATGTACACAAAAATGCTAGAATGAAAAGCATGTATAGCATTACTTGAGTAGCTCATTCAGGCTAGGTGACTATTTGTCACTGCCCAGCTTCAAAGGGGATGCCAAATAATAATGATCATCATCATTTAGAAGCACTCATTGTAAGGCTTTTTGGTATGCCGTACTCAAGAAAGAATGGCGCTCTTTCGTGTACTCTATCTCGTCCCTATTTTTCAGCGGCATCATTCTTCAGTATACCATAATCATCATCCGCGGCAGCGGCGGCGCCAGCTGTGCGTGGGACAAATAAAAAGAGAACCAGAAAGCTTGTCTGCGCGCATCAGCGGCTACGGCGGCGGCATTGTCTTAGCCACTCAAAAAAAAAAAAAACATTCCGTGTTATTTTTGGCGCACATTCAATAAACACAAACTCGTGATTCGACTCTTTATGCACTCACGCAAAGCTTCGCTGTATAAAGATTCCAACTTGTTGGATGTGCGGCATCTTTCAAGCAAAGCTTGTGTAAGCTAGCCTGCGCCGATGATGTAACGCTAAAACTGTGGCTCCAGCGGCGGCACGCCGGCGCCGGAGCATGTCATTAGGCACGGTGCCAGCTGCGTAGGCGCACGCTCACGCCAGGAGCGCAGCCAATCACAGCCGTTTAGCTTCCGCCGGGGAGGCAAAGGGCATCGCGCGCGCTGTGCCCGCTTCGTTTTCGTTCAGTTCTGTCTCGGAAAACCCATGGGACGGCCGCGCTTTATACGTACCCCCGAACAACAGGCAGCTCTCGCCGAGTGCCGACGGCAGATCGCCCGTGAAAGGGCGTGTCGTCTTTGGGCCGCTCCTACGGTGCGAGCTGCTCATGCTGCGGCACTCCGCCAACGCCGAACAAATCACCTGACCTTCCCTTGGTCACGGTCCAGTTACTCATAAGAAACAACCGCCAAACACAAGATGCACGGAGGACAAGCTTTGCTTACCCCCATTTGCCGGTAGCGGAAAGGCCGACGAACTTTTTAACAAAAAATCTGTATTCTATAAAAAAAATACCCTTTATATTTAAGCAAACGCAAACGTCCGCGAAAACTAGGCAAATTGAAATATTAGTCTGTGCCTTTTTATTTACGTTGATTGGTTTACCTGCATCCCAGTGGTATTCACAAACATGTAGATCGTCAGCAGCAGCAGATGTTTTGCTAACGAAACCGCATACACCATGGCTGTCTTCTTAGCAAGAGTGGTGGTCATATTCTTGACCCTACGAAAACAGTTTTGTTTGTTTCGTGTCGTTTGTTTGAAACTCCATAGAAGTGCAAAAACACACATTGACCTTGGCAAAGGAAATACGAAACACTAGTCTTGGACCATAGATTTACCTTTAATAGCCAGCTCAACAATATCTATGATCTAACATGTATCACTTCGTTTTTGGAGAAACGTTTTACACTTCCTTTGGTGTTTATTTGTGCAATGTCATTATGAATTAAAGAAATAAAAAATTCTAAACCGAGACTATTGTATCTTTCAAGTTAAGCGGATAAATTGTCATTACCCTTCCTGCTTTCTAGATTTTGAATGTTCCTTACCTCGCGCTATAATTTGTCTGTAACGTTGTTCAACGTATATTTACCATCGCATGAACTGTTTTCAATATCAAAAATGTGTTAAGATTACGTCTTGCAGGTCCAACACAGGCTGATCATCGACAAATAGCGCGAAATCACCGCACGACTAAATAAGGCAAACAATAGGAGTGCATGTTTATGACAACAAATAGCTCTCTTCTGCTTGTGCGCTTTCTGCCAAATATAAATGTTCACAAAGTAGCCAAACTTGCCTATAACTATTGAAATAATTCACAAGCTCACTAATTCGGAACTACGAGGAATTGACAAACTTTCACTTCTTGCGAGCTTAGCGATGCCTTCATTTGTTGTGTATGAAACCAACTCTGTAACGTACCTCATTCATTATCGCCTTTTTTTTCACATGCAGGTGCTACATTTACAGGGGCAGTGTGCACTCACCAAAATGTCATGATTGTCGCAGACAACGGAGAAAAGTTTGCGGGAGTTATGAGTGCTATTCACGAAGTAGGACATCTGTGAGTATTTTGATAAATACAAGTCACGTGTGATGCTTCCCGCTTAACAAAAATTTAGATCCATGCGAGCTCCCACAAAATTTGCATTCGTGCAAGCACATTTTTTCACCACAGAGTATTACATTCTAACTTGCGTTTTGTACAACTCACTCCACCAAACGCAGTCATATACCATTGTGTCATATGACAAATATTTCAGGCAGAGGCAGATTTTACGTAAATCTATAATAACAATGTTAACATAACTAACAGAAAGCGACATACTTTTTGTTCCTTTTTATTTCAGTGCACATGAAGCAATGCAATACTGAAGTGTATGCCACTAGTGAAATAATTTCACCCTGACAGAAATCGTGTAACTATCGCCCGTTTCGACATATTCATTCTTGAGAAGTCCTAAAGGTTGTCACCTACAAAACAATACAGAATAGCAAAAGAGCGAACAAAATTACACTCTTTTATTTGCTAGTAAGTTGTTCAATCTGGCTGTAATGTAGTGATAGTTGTCAACGTGGTATGATTATCAGCTTGAGCAATCTACTACATCATACCTCTCAGTAATTGGGCTGCTATGCTTCCTTTCTTGCTGTTTTGTATTATTTCTTGGACGACCACCTTATATGACTTGTGCTGGCTTTTCTGTCGTTCGATATTCCGTTTTGACAGGGCACTATCGTTTCTATGGCGGGAAATACAAAGTGTTTAAGTTCTCTCTACTGAAGAAATATATTGGTAAAATTTAGCGCTTGCTTTGTGTGGTCAATGAATAAGTAATTGTTCAAATCCCGGCCCTTCGTAATCGCTAAGTGATTTAACTGAATAGTCAAAGCGTGCTTAGCCAAAAGCGGGGACTTGGAAAATGGTGGTTGTCGGCATTAGTGTCAACTACACATACCTTAAATACTGGTCGGTTTTATTTTCAGAGTTGAAAGATATGCCCTAAAGTAATAATTGGGTTAATTATAAAAATGCATTATTAGGCATTTTATTATCTACTTGGAGCTCTCCATTTCATTTGGAAGTTCATTTCTAGTTTTCGACTAGACCACCTGAACAGGCAACATTGGGCTCTATACTCTATGCGCTAAAAATTCGGCTGAAAGTGAAAAAAAAAAACCCTGCAGACATATTTTATGTATAGGAATAAATTATTCACTTCCTGTTCTGTGCCTCTACCGAATCAATATTAGTCTCCTGCTTTCTGCTTTTTTATATGTTCCTTAAGTCTTTCGGCGTTCGGCCTGCTTTAAAGATATTGCCGCACTATTACTTCACTATTAGTTAGCGAAGGAAGCTTGGTGCGCACGCATGTTATTATCACTACTATGTCGCCAGAGCAACGTGTTTTCTTTAACAGGTTAGGTTCTCCTCATGACGGGAATTCAACGTCGTCACAGTGCCCAGCTGATGGCGGATTCATAATGAGCCCACGCGCCGAAGGTGATATCCGGCTTGAGTTCTCGAACTGCAGCAAGACAGCCATCTCAAACTTTGTGACGTAAGCAATCTTTCTTCGGTGATCCTAACTTCACTGGAGCAACTGCAGTTGCGCCATTGCAAGGCCCCGTAAAGACTATTCAGAGATATCAAAGTGATCTGCTTTGCAATACGGGCTAGTAACGCAACAAGAAATTTTGCTGTAGTGTCGGTGGCCGATGTAGTGGCGACGGTTGATGTGTAGCGTTTGAAAACGATCCGTGGTTTACGGCTATAACCATGAGTGCTCCAATTTCAAAAAAGCTAGGTTGCTTACGCCGACAACAAATAGCGGTTGCTTTATTTCGATTCGTGTTAGTGCTTCATTTATCAAAATTAGAAGCAGAAAACAATTGCTGCGCATCAGAAGAGAACGTTGCGAGAATGAAACCGTAGGCATTGTTTATCATTGGCCGCACGGGCGTAACCAAAATCGAGAAAGCGTATAATAGGCGAAGATATTTAAAACAGCGCGGTACGTTGCTGAATAGGCCAGTTGCAGTTTCTCGATGTGAAAGAAAAAGTTAGTGGGCGAGGACTAATTCATAGTTACAGAGCTGCAAGCGAAATTTCAAGGAAGGACTGTTCAAATGAATAAGTATAAGCTACGGTTTCCTAAGATTCCGTAGACGGGATTTTCAAAAGCTACGTTTGAGCACATCTATGTATTTTTTCACCTTTTTAGACCTGGTGAAGCGTGGTGAGTATATAAAAGTTCCGGAGACGTTATTCCAATATATGTTCTAGTGGATCACTACTTGAAATACCACTTTAGGAAATTCAGAAGGCCCTTTTTTTTCCTCACACAGGCAACATGCTAAGTGTTTGTTCCAACAAAATGTCATCGCGCCCACTGCCACTACCACAGAGGTTACCAAAACCAAGCCTGAAACAAGGCATGAGAAACAAAACAAGAGGAAGTGTCAAACACTCCTGCAGAGAGGCGAATATATCTTGCGTGCTGAGGTTGGGTAAATTTTCTCATCGATTTTTTTCATATTTCATTTTTGTCTATACTTTACATGTGCAGTTGACCTGTCATGAAATAGCTACATCGGCATTGTGGAAGAACAGCGCCGCATCTTGTCATTGCATCATCTTATGTACGCGAAGCATCCTAAATCGCTGCTACCAGGCACACGTGAATATGGAGCTTTCCGGTTCTGGAAATGGGGTTTTCCTTAGTAGCAAGCAATATTTATGTTCGTTTAGAGTTGCGTTCACGTACAGGTGCTGCATCGAGTAAAAAAAAAGCAATATCTGCATTCAGCTGTGAACATTGTGGCGTTTTCCTAACGGCAGCAATAAAATATGTAACATAACTCTTTAGGCTCTCCTGTCGAAAAAAGTGATACCACCGGGATTCTGCGTAGAGGTCTAAGAATAACAGATTTCACCAGAATTCAACTTTACATAGTGCTTGTTGCGCACGAAATAATGTCTTGCCGTTTTTTAAATGCTATATTAATTAAATACTCGTCACAGGAACCTCATACCGCTAAATACACCATATACGTCAAAACAAGCCTGTTAAATTGAGAGAATACCGGGCTTCAGAACAGAAATAACTGTAAAACCCGCCTGCACCAATATTGTTGCATGTTGCAAAACCAAGTCCTTCTGATTGATTTGTCTGCTAATAATGTGAAACACCAAGAAATTCTATTCTGATTTACCTTTAAGAAAAACTCTGCAACTTCAATGGGGTGTTAGGAGGGACGCACGCCAAAATAAAGCAGCAGTTTTCATACACAGAGCCTTCATAGAAAAATGGTCAGCACATTATGAATTACATTTCCTTTACTTTTTACCAAGCATGTTTATTTAGTTTTCAAATTTATCAGTGATTTGGTACGTTTAGCGTTCTTAGGGACGGAAACCCTAAAACCACATTTTTTTCAGCTGTTAGTATTGTGAAATTGCACCTTGCACACGATATCGAGAAACATGACATAGGAAATGTTCTGTGCAATTTTCAATAAATCTTGTTTTTCATGAATATTATTACTTATTACACCCTAATATTTGTTTTTAAACGTCAAATCTTTAAAAAGTACCTATATAGCTTTGTATTGATATACAGCAAGACACTGTAACCAAGGTAATGTGTACTATAAAAATAATTACGAAAAGCTACAAAAAGGGCACATTTTCCCACGGTAACGAACGAGTTAAGAAAGCGTTGATCTGGTCGAGTTCAAGTTCCAACCCAAACGCAGCCTTTAGCGCCGCGTATATACCCATGGGCAAAACTCAAGTTGCGTATAGACAAAGCGCAGTCAGCCGTCTGTTTATATGTAACACAATTTTTGTCCCTGTGTGTGCACACTCCGCTGAAAGTTACCATGCAGTAATGCACGTATGGCATGCGTACATATTAAACTGCAGCTTCATTTGCAAACCTTCCCGTACTTTCGTGAGCGTGGTTGCTTGCTAAGGGCTGACCAGCTGTTTTGCCGATTAGCTCATACCTAAAATATTGAATAAGGTACCCATGATGGTATCAAACCTCGTCCCCCCAGTACACAAGCGTGATGTTTAAATCGCTAGGCCAAAATTGCTTTTTTTACAGCCACTCTGTCAATGGTTAGAGTTCTATGCATTTTTCGTGTCCGTCAACAGATCTGCGTGTGCAGAAACTCAGCTTCCACATTTGATGGAATATCGCTTCATCCTACGTGAAAGCCTATACGTCTCATCACTTGTATATGCATTTTCAGTAGATTAGTTATCAACAAACACCATTTTCAAGATCTGTAGACTCCCAGGTAGATAATAAGGGTTCCTGCAAGGTTTGCCACTGCGCCACCAGCGTCGGCCATGTATATGCTCACACCAACCTCCGTTTTGTTCTCGTTCGAAACGATTGCGTTCTAGTTTCTTTCCGCTTTCCCGGCGTGGCGGTCCGGTCACGTGTGTCTGATTTCCTCCGGCTCCCCGAGGTGGTGGTAGTCTCCCAGGCAAATTAACGCGAATGTATGCCGCCGATGAAGACCGCTGATAAAAATAAGAGTGTGTTTGTCTGTCTTTGGGATGACTGTCGTTGCCACTCAAGAGATAAAATTTGCTCATACCTTTCATCTGGCGGGTGGCTCGGGGTGTCCCCTGCGTCTTCTCTGGACCTCAATAAAGTTATTTCACTCACTCATACCTTTCATCTGCATGCTGTGCCAACTGTTTGTCGTGTGCTAAACTGCTTCACTGGTAATCTACCTTCACAACAGTGGAATGGCGCGTGATTTTCTCATGGTATTTTTTGCAAATATTAAACATAGGTGTATAAGTTATATACCTAGCGGCCAAAACCACCGCACCTGCGATCTACAACCACAATACAAACACTTCCATCACCACCAGCAGCAGCAGACGCCTATGTTTATGGCCACTGCAGGACGAAAGCCTCTCCCTGCGATCTCAAACTAACCCTGTCTTGCACTATAGCTGATTCCAACTTGCGCTGCACATTTCCTAATTTCATCACCCCTCCTAATTTTCTGCCATCCTCGACTACGCTTTCCTTCCCTTGGCACCCATTCTTTAACTCTAATGGTCCACCGCTTGTATATCCTACGCATTACATGGCCTGCCCAGCTGCATAATTTTTTATTGTATTGTGCACTAGTATATCGGCTATTCCCGTTTTCTCTCCGATCCACCCCGCTCTCTACCTGTCTCTTAACGTTATGCTAGTATTTCGTTCCACCCCCCGTTGCGCAATCTTTAACTCGTTCAACAGTTTCTTTGTGAACCTCCTAGTTTCTGGCCCATATGTTAGCACCGGTAGAATGCAGTGATTATACATATCTTTTTTCAACGACAGTGGTAAGCTTCCAGACATGATTTCATAATGCTTGCCATATGCATTCGAGCCTGTCTTAATTATTCTGTGAAATTTATTGTCATGATAAAGGTCCCATTTTGTATAGTAACTGATCTAGATCAACGAGCTCCTGCACAGATTCTAGAGGTTGACTGGCGATTATGAATTCTTGTTCCCCTGCCATGCGTTATCCACTGACATTATCTTTGTCTTCTGCATAATAATGTTCGACCCCGCTCTTGCACTTTCGCGGTTAAGGTCCTCAGTCATTTCGTGTATTTCCTCTCCAGTGTTGAAGAACAGGGCGATGTCATCTGCAAACCGAAGGTTGCTGGCATATTCGCCACTGATCCCCACTTCCAAGCCTTCCCAGTAAACTTGAATACATCTTCTAAGCACAAACACATTAGAGTACAACTATTAGTGAAAATTGTTGTTCGAAATGGAAGCAAAAGGATACGCTTAAAAATGGGTACCAATTCAGTTTGAAATCTCTTTGATCATAAAAGTATTTCACCTGTGAAATTATCTGAACGAAATGTGGCAGCGAAATACAAATGGTTCTACATTCCGATCTAACATTCCAGTTTTTCGACAACTGTACAAGCCTATAAGTATCAGCATGTCAAGAGGTGCATTTTGACGTTTAGGTTTGATAAGATATGGTTTGGTATGGCATAGTATCGTAGGAGGAATTACATCAAGATGCTTTTTAATAGTGCTTTGGAGAACTCCCAAAATGAGATGGCGTTTTTGCATTTAATAAAGCAGCGTTGTAACATATTCGGTACGACAACTGTTAATCGAAGGTACGAAATTGTTTTTCTTATTTAACTTGGCTTTAAGAGGTAGCGCTTCAGTTTCCACTTTTGTAGAAGAGTGTCTTGGAGGTTAGAGAAATATTGATTTGCAAACTCGTGCACGCAAATATTGTCCAGGTAAGTCAATGTATAGTGAGCAGTATAGCCGAGGGTCGAAACCGTACCAGATTGTTAGAAATATTTTTCCCTGATACGGAGAATAAGTATTCATTTGAGAACCTAACTGTGAGAAAGCGCAAAGGTCGGCATATTTACCGCATGAATCCATGCAAATATGGACGTGAAGCAAGTTTGCCAAAGTTACTAAATTTGGTAAGACGTTGACGAGATTGACCTGCAAGAACCCCCGAAGTAACACATCAGAAAAGTGCGGAAGAAGATGAAACGAGATTGTAATTGTGTAACTAACCTAAATGCGAATGAATCCAAGTCCGCCTGTACTAACTAGTCTGAAAACATTGTCACGCCTCATTGACTCGTAGGATTATGACTGAATAAAGGTAGCAATGATTCAGTAAAACGGCGGGTTGTAAAAACTGGAAAAATCAAGTACTTTCGACGTATAGAATATATTTATTCTAGTCAAGAATAGATTGCATGCTTTAGGGGCCCAATCTCTGAATTTTCTTTAGGCAAAAAAAGCATTTATGCATTTTTCGTGCCAACGCCAACTACCTCTTTCAGGTGATCGCCTCTTGTATGTTGATTATTTACGTACTATGGCACATACAAACAATGGTAGAGTGGCAAAAAAGTAGGCGATATATTAAAGGCACATACGAAAAAATTAAGAAAAAATGAAGAGCCATCCCACGCTGTGAAGGTGGATGACCAGCGAAGCTGTAACACATCACCAAGTGCTAGACAAGGACACATATATTTATTTTCGTATTTCGGTAATGGTAGTAATGTTAGCTTTGTGATCTTCAATTTAGCGAAGGCTCCTTTAAAGTTGTCTAATTTTGCCACACTGCACCTACGTCTTTGAGATGTGTTCTCTGCCTTGCGACATTGGGCGTCTTGTCTGACTAAGTATGCGCTTGGTGTTTTGTGCACGCTTTACATCTGTGGTGTTTGCCGCCCGTCTCCGCAGATAACATTCTCGTCTTTGTTCTCGTTGACGTTCTTCCTAGGCGCGCTGATTCTTGGAAGTTCGCATTATATGCGGTCTTCCCACGACAATGATTTTCAACTGCGATGCTGTTTAAGTTAGCCGTAAGAAGTGCGCGTTTCACGAAATTATCATCATCAGCATTGGCTCGAGCCTCGTCGTCTTCTTAGCCGGTGGCTCGTTGGCGCCCCTCGGATAGAGCTCCTACTCGTGCTCGGCACGCGCTCGTGCCACTGCTTCCGCCTTCGTCGTCTTCTTCCACAGCTGGCTGCGTAGCCGCTAATCATTCCAGCGTGCAATTTCACTTCTTTACTGTCATCGTATGGGTAGGCAAAGCTTGCACTAGTCCGCGTAAAGCTCGAGTCACAACGAAGCTGGCCGATCGATTGCATCTCCAGGTAGTAGCTATAGGTTGAACTTGGCTATGTTGAGGTTGAACTTGGTTGTATCTAGGTTGAACTTGGTAGCAACTAGGTTCGGCCTTAGCTATACCTGAGTCGAGCTTGGTTATGCCAGGTATCTCTTAGGTTATGACGCAATCGATCGGCCAGCTTCGCTGTGTTTCGAGCTTCGCGCGGCATAGTGCAAGCTTTGCCGTTTTTTTTTTTTACCTAATATCGAGACCAGAGTGTTTGCTCGCGCCCAAGAAAATTTCATGGTACCCTAGCGCGGCGAGACCACCCACTGGTAGAGACGAGACAGGCATGACGGTGCTGCCGCTCCGGAAGTTGGGAAGGAAACCTAGTGCGCATGAGGTTAGAACGATGACAACGAGAGGGCTGTGTGAGCGTAGGCATGGCTGAAAGCCCGTTATTGCACTATCTTTGGGATCGGCCCACGACACTGGAGTTTTTTGCTCGCGCACGTGAAAATTTCACGAAACCGTATCCATAAACAGCATACAAGGGTGATGGCGATGAATTCAATACCAAGGCACTCATCCGGGTGATTAGACAAGAAGCTGGTGGTAGTTTTAAAATAAATGTGGAAATTACGAAAGAGTTGTCAAAGTTGATTTGCACAGGTTCTGCGAGAGCGCAGACGCGCACGCAAGTTTCCTTTAGCTACATACCATTTAAATGGGCATATTTTAAGCATTTCATTAGCCGCTCGATGAAAGGTTCGCTAAACACATAGATTTCAAAATTTTCGTTGGACCTGCATATTTTTATTTTACCAAATAGAGCTTCCTCGTAACAAACGAACCCTTTTTTTTTGGAATGCAGCAGAAGGATAAATATTACACAAGATGTATTGTCATCTGCACTGCTTCTTTAAGATCATCATCTCGGCAGAGGGTTTATGCCATTTCTGCGCTGGATGGCACACCATGCGACAAGTCGGACCCGTCTAAGGTAAGAATCGTCTTTTCGGTTAATATAATTTCTGGTTAAGTGTTATTTTGTTGAAAACAAAACATTGACATCTCCTTGAGGAACACAAAAGATTAGCATATATTGTAAGGCTAAAAGTGCGTCACTTATTGCATGAAACTGAACCCAAAGAACACAAGCAGAGTAAGCGAGGAGCCATATGCCTCGAGCGTCTCATATGTGTCGTGCGGTTATTTGGTCTACGTCCTTGTGCTTATAGGTGCAGCTTGAAATGAAATATTGTTTTGTTGAACGGCTAACTCATGTGTCCTAAGCGATGAACATATGTATTCCACGGGAAACTAATGTTATATTATAGTGGAAGCGTTAAATCTTTTAACATTTATTGATAATCCACTATACTCAGTTCATAGTTACCATACAACGCTACAGAAGCTACGTAAGTAGTGTGGTGACGAGGTCTCATTCCGCATGCTTTCAAGCACAGTTGTGCTTGATCTGCAATGCTTCCTACAAAATAACTACATTATATATTCAAACTCCTACGTTTGGCTACAAGTTTACATCAAATCACACAGTACTTGCGCATATTTCAGCTTCTACAAGGCGACTTACTATGTTTAGGTAGCGGCGAAAGTGATGTTACGTGGCTATTTGGCGCGGAAACGTGTAACTCCGATAGTGTGGTGGTAAATAGGCATGGATCTCTGACGCAATTCATGTAATAAATACGCCGTATTTTGTGATTTGGAAAGACGAGAATTAATTTTACTTCTAATTACGCGGGGCGTATCTGGTACCTTTCTTTCACATAAGTACTCCTTCTTGGTCGTGGATTTTAACAGTGAGAGAGTCTCTCTAGCCTTCTTAGCGTGGCCTTCCTTTGTTTCAAACGCAGTATATAGCGTGTACTCGAGGCCTTAAAAGGGGTGTTATAACAGCGGACCTGTTTAAGCTCTTGGTTGCGCCGCGTAGTGCGAACGAAAACGGCTCCTGGCGATGACGTCACCGCACGTTGCCTAGCAACAACCTCGCGGAGCGGCGTGTGCTTCGCCTCCTCTCCGTGCCGTGCACATGTTGCCTTGAGGAGAGGGAAGTAGAGCATGCGCGTGGCGCGAGCTATGCTCGGGAGACAGAAAGGGAAAATGAGACCGAGAGAGAGAGAAACATTCGCTTACTAACTGAATTAACAAGCGTGGTGTCAGCGCGCACAAGAAAACATGAATAGAACGCACTCGATGACCGCCGACAACCACAGTCAAAACACTGGCAGCAAGCGCAGCCGCCGCAGTGAGCAAAGGTTCGCGCGGTCTATCGCTTCACCGGAAACTGAGCAGCGAATGTACAGCGCATACAAATGTCAGAGCCGTGATATCGCTTTCTAGATACGGTGCGCGCGACAGCCTGCACCAGCGCAAAGTACAAGCACAGTTGTTGGCAGAGTAGAAGCTGCCCCCTCCCTCCCTCCCTCCCGCGCTGCCTTCCCGCTTTCCTCCTTTCGCGTGGAAGATTGAGTGGCCAGTTCCCCTTGCGCACGGTTGCAAGATACGCATCTGGTGCCGCAGCACAGCGTCACCCCCCCACCTCCCTCCCTCCCATACCCCCATGGCCTCTCACGCAACTTCGCGTTTGCTCTCCGCCATGCGTTCGCTCTCGGTGATAGCACGCGTCCCCCGCGCGCTTTCACTCGCACATACAGTGCGGCGACGATTTTATCGCCCTGGGACTTTATACGGAACCTCACGGTGACGGCGACGCCGACGGCAAAAATCCGCTTGAAGTGTCCATATAATTGCTTTCGCTAAAAAAAATTGTAGCAGCGCGAACGAGGCAAAACGCAGAGCTGCTGCCGACGCCGTCCGCGTTTCCCCGTTAGCCAGTGTTCGCACCGAACGTGTTCTGTGTCCGTGACTGCAGCAGGCGCCTCTGGCTTCGGCTCGGCAGGTTTCGACCAGCCACGCCCCGGCAAGTATGGAGGCGCAGGTTGGCCCTGACGTCACCGGGGACATAAATATCGGAGCCGCCGCGAAGGCAGTAGAACTCTCGTTGACTCTGTGGCGAGTACATGTACCCTTCACAGGGGACACCAAAGAAGATCCGGACACCCGAAGAAGAAGAAGAAGCCACTCATCTTGAAGCGCGTCGCGCGGCCAAGCTGAAATCTGCGCGTCAGCGGCGAGCCGATTCGCAATACTGTGCCTAGCAGCACTGAGCATTTCCTAGCAAAACTTAGCAAAGCCTAGCAAAACCTGGAAGAAGCTAGGCAGATCCCCAGCTCCGCTGTTTACTCCAGCCTTGCACCACTAGTGCAAGCTGCCCACATTTATTTTTTTTTCCACGGACGGATAGGTGGCTCGTAGATGAGTGCGTGTAGATGACTTTTCTGTTGAATGACTGATGGTACGCCTATTGGGTATCCGGCAACAACTTTCTGTGGCGGCAAAGTCAGCGCTACGACGCCACAGAGCACGTTTTCTTTTTTTTTTTTTTTTTTTTTTGCTACGCGCCTAGATGTAGTCCGCGAATGTGAACATCGGCAGACTATGTATAGCGTAAAACAAAACATAATAATCATTCATTTTTTTCCTAAATATTTTCTCTCGTGACATATAAAGTATATACCCTTACAGTCACACTTTCTTCCTGTTTCTCATTTTCTGGCTTTCTGGAGTCCATATCTGGTTTTCCTGCACCTGTAAGCAAGCATGGCGTCACTCTGTTTCAATAAGCATTAGCGATGGTTCATAAGCTGATCTAAATTTATCTGTCAGGAGCGAATTAAGGCAACGTTGTGCTGCGGAATCTTTCGTTAGCTGCGCACAATTACCGGAAAAGGCGGGGTTTACCGTGCAGATGATGCCATCAGCGTAAGTGCGTCGCTAGTCACGATGGCCAGCGACCTCGACGTCGGCGACGTCACCGTCTTCATTGAGTCCGCCTGCTATGCAAGCATAACTGCGGTTCCTATATTGTGAACAACCGGCAAGCTGATGTTTATGTTATCAGTTTATAAACAGCACGACATCTGATTGTTTATAGTTTTTTTTGCGGTTACTTCAAAAGATGTGTGCTACCATTCACTGCCATTTTTCCATCTTGCGTTGTCATTGTTTTACTAAGACTGAAGTTTGCTTCTATTAAGCCTGACGTTTACGGCCTACGGCATCCTTTCTTTCATCTACGGACCTGCTGTGGTGGCGTAGTTGGTTTGGCGTTGCGCTGCTACAAAAAGGGCGAAATCCGAAACGCCCGTGTAACGTGCACTGGGTACACGTTAACGAACTCCAGGTGGTGGAAATTAATCCAGAGTTCCCCACTAAGACGCGCCTCATAAACAGATCATGGTTTTGGTACGCCAAATGCACAATCCTTTGTTTTTGGGTACTGAATTTGAGCCGTCCCATTGCAGTGATTTAACTTTGGGACATTTTCAGGTATAAAGTTAGCCAAATACATTGTTTCCTCGTTTATGTTGGATGAATGTCACTTTACTTCATTCATTCCTGATGACATGATGAGCCTGAGTTTTGTTTTCAGATGATTCTACTGTTTTATCAACCTGCTCCTTTCTACTTACCGCCTCCCTTATTTTTTCAGGTCTGCAGGAGAGGACGCTGCAGATAAAATACAAATAAAACTCTAATTTCTGCATAGAAGTTCAACGTCTGCCGCTGCGACTGCTCAGCCCCACACCAAGCCTTTGGCTTATGCGGGTTGATTTTTGATTCGTATTTATATATATATATATATATATATATATATATATATATATATATTGTGACAAATGGCCTTACCGAGCGTTTTCATCGAACTTTGTCCGACATGATGTCAATGTATGTTCGACCCGATCACACCAACTGGGACACCATCCTACCTTTCGTGACGTTTGCGTACAATACTGCCGTCCAACGTACAACCAATTACAGTCCCTTCTTCCTTGTGTACGGTCGTGCGCCGTCTTTCGTCTTGGACACTACACTCCTTTCAGCACCTGCGGCTCCATCCGCGTCTCTTCCTGAAGAATTTGCTGCTCGCATCGCCCGCTGCCGTGAAATTGCTCGCGCCAACACCGCTACCATTCAGGACAAAAGGAAAATTCGTTATGATGCGACGCGTCGCGTTGCTTCGTTCCGCCCAGGCGACGAAGTTCTTTTGTGGACACCTGTTCGCGCACCGGGCCTCTGTGAAAAGTTTCTCCAGAGATATCTCGGCCCCTACACCGTTTTGCAAAGAACTTCGGCCGTTAACTACCGCGTCACTCCTGTCAGCTCAGCTACTGACCGCCGCCGCCGCTCTACTGAACTCGTTCACGTCTCTCGCCTGAAACCTTACATTCGCCGTACCTACCCTTTCTAGCTTGCGGTCTTGCTGACCGCTTTCCTGAAGGGGGGAAGTTAGTGTGAGCGCATTTTGCGCATATCGTCGTCGTCATCTGTACATACGACTCATCATCTTGTGTGAGCGCTATTTGTGCATATCGTCGTCTTCATTTGTACATACGACTCATCATCATCTTTTGTCTCGTGCGGTGCTTCGTCTCTGACTCGGGCGGCTGCTCAGAAATAAAGGCATCGCATCGGCCGACGTCTCACAATATATATATATATATATATATATATATATATATGTTTGTTGACACATCTATTCTTTCTTTATTATTCCTACGTGCAGAACGAATTACATTCATGTATTATTGTATTGAGTGCGTACAGTATCTTGTTTCCTATACTCTATTAAGGATTTCATCGATCCCCTTTCTTAGTTATTATGATGGCACTGTTGCATTTTTTTGGCCATCCACAAGTACTTAGGAATATTATTGTTCTACTGTATCTACTCAGGCACTTCACTATGCATTTCTAAAGTGATACAAAACTTCGACAACATATAGTAATCCGATATTGAACATGACAGGCCTAATATTAATTGGTTAAAAGCTCATATGTGCATGCGAGAGGTTAAAACACAATATAACCACCGCCCAAAACAAAAATCACTCGGTACTGGGATATCTTAACAAAAACACCTGGCGACGCAACTTTTTTTACAGCTGACCACGGCCACAGTGCCCCAGGTTACCGAGATAATAAAATAAGATTTACTGATTCTAAGTCTCTACGTAGGCACATTTATTTCAGCTTTATTTAAAATAACCAAACAAGTTGTCAGCTTTATGATATTGTAATAAAAAAGCGTGTAATCTCTGAATGAATCCCATAAAAGATAATAGGAATAATATCATTTTGATATTTTCATAGGTATGTACTTTCACTTTCTTGCTCAACAGAGTACCGTCACTATTCCAGTAGTAAATGTCACGACCTATATGTGAAAGGGCCTCTTTTTATGAGCAAGGGAGCAACCCAAAGAAAGAGTTATTTTTTCTCGCATTTTCTCGGCATTAGTAATGTCATACTAGGCGATGACTCTGCGCTCCGTATTTTTGGGGGTTTGGTGCAGAGCCGCCGAGTGGCGGTTTTGCCCCTTCCTTGACAATGACAATGACAACCATCATAAGAAATTCAGTACCCAACTTATACCTTAAGATAAATTAATTGGGTCAGTGGGAAAAGTAAATTGAGCGCTTTATCTTTACAAAGAAAGAATTAATTAAGTTGTCATAATGGGCTGTAAAAAAATAAACGACGGCGGAGCACTAATATCCTTGGTGAAAGAGCGCCTACATTTTCATTGGCGGAACTTTCATTAAGTCTCGTTGAACACACTCCAGAGCTGCTACAGCCTGTTCAGTAGCAAGAAGCTTGATTTGTCTTGCTATTTAGCTTGGGGCAGTCCTAGCAACGTAACTTATTCTCGAAATTTTTGGATGTAACATTTATATATTCGTTTGATGGGTCGCCGGGTGCCAGTGGGGCATTTACCACCCGCAAAGCGACGCCTGTGGAACAACAATTTTCCTATAAAAGACTTGCGCAAGCCATCTAGTTTTTACACATTGACACATTCGTTAAAAATACATAACAACAGTTGATACCTCGCAACGTTTTAAAGTGGCACCTATATCTGAAGAAAAATGAAGTTATTGGTATTTCCCTTCTTCTATGTTTTTTTTTTTTTTGAATGAAAGTTGGAGTTGTGATTTCCAGGCACTTTCTTGGCGCAGAAGTAAAGTGCTTTAAATTAGGCGTTTGTGAATATTCGTATCTTCGAAGACGAATCGAGTATTACACACTTACTGTTCGTATTACAATAGTAACTATTCAGTATTTTTTAATACCGAAACTAACGTAGCATTTGAAACAACCTACCGTTCTCCGTCTCCTAAACAAATTATTGCCAATTATCAGTCGCGAAACAACGAGAAAATTTCCAAAGTAATGCGGGGACAAATTGGGTAACGCAAGTTTGGTTGTCGGTTTCGCGACAGAAGCCTACATGCCATTTTGTGATTTTTGGATGTAATCTGCCCTTGAATGTTTTGACAGTCTGGTTATGTAGCCGATTTTTTTTTCGCTTACGCCACAACAAGTGATGTGCTCCTGGCAACACGCCCTCTTATATGTGTCTATGGCACACAAGTCCCTGAGTGCTTTGTTTTCTTCTTTTTCTACTATCTCTAATATTTATTCAGCTACGAATTATTTGAGCATTTTGGGGAATGCAGTCACACAGCCGCGATTCATTCTTGGAAACTTGTTCGCAACCAGGCGTCAAAAATGTTCAAAGGCTAACAGTGAAATTTAATTGGCAATTACTGATGTTGTATTTGTAAATTTCATTTTTTACTGATAGCTGTTTTTTTAATTAATCTGTGGACGCATGGTACATTAAAACACGAAATAAATATTCCAGCTGTAAACATACGCGTCTCCGTATGACTATTCGATGTTCAACACTTCCTTTTTTTCGATGTTCAACACTTCCTTTTCGTATTCCATTAATATTCGATAAAGTTTATACTCGCTCATCTCTACTCTGAGTACTTCAGCATGTTTAGCCAAATACATCAAAATTAGGAAAAATGAATATATATTTAGTTTGTACAAGTTTTTGAGATTAAAAATTACGAAGATATTGAAATTATATCAAACTCACACCAGCCTCTCAACGTCAGCTCTAGAGAGCAGCATATGTTTACACCAAACCCTCTTAACTTGTACCTCACTACCACACTAGAGAAAAAGCAAACAATCGCCAACACATCCTATAAATATCTCAAGATGTAATTGGAGCTTTTTGCACGTCCACATGACGAAGGTTTATATGAGAATCGTCGCTAATAGTTTTGTTCATTGAACAGAATCTCTGCAGTCGCATGCATTATCATTTTTTGTTTATTATCATTTTTTACGCAAAGCTTTGGCTTGTAAAAATAGCGTAGACGTTGTCTTTTGTCCTATGTTGTTGTTGGTATTTTTGGAGCTGAATCCATCACCAAAAACTAAGCCTGTCTCACACAATTTATTGTTAGCCTAATGCTCAGGGTCAGTGGAGCTAACTGTTCGGAGACAAGTGGCGCTCTTCTGCTTCAGTTAGTTAAAGTTTTATGAAATTTTGAATTGCGAAACATTGCAACATGGAAGCATTCGCACCAGTCACTCAAGTGGATATTTCGCGCCGAGGGGTGCCATATACAAAGCATTTTTCTTGCTTCGATAGCGCGCATCAACCCTATGGAAGCGGTTGCGGCAGTTGTTGCAGCAGTGATGAGCACGCTGACCTACGAGGGCTGCTTCGACTCCGGCACGCAGCACCGCAACACACACAGAACGATCCCGGACGCGACAGAAGCGTGTGTTTAGCTGTTCAGTGTTCTTATGGCCGAAGAATCCTCCCTTCAGGCGAAAATGCCTTTGTTATTTCATAATTATGATACATATTTTATATTACAAGCTTGAAGACAATCGTGCATGCGGACATCCCCATTTCATTGCACATATTTAAAGCGTTTGTGTTCCCAGATATGAGTCTAGTAAGTAGATGCTCAATACGCTGATTTCGCCTTCACAGAGAGGGGGAGCCAACGACGCCAAGATGATTCTCCGACTCTCTTATGGCGGAACAAATTCCGTATCGCGCTTCAGCATATATAATCAATCCGAGCTCATAGTATCTGCCATCCATCTCTCTTGTGGAAAGAACAAGACTGGCGTTCCGTTTTCCCCACCTATCCCCTTCGTCCCACGGGAGGGTCGTCGTTTTATTGAGTCATGGCTCTGAATGTACAATTAGCATAATGTGCAGTCCACATGATTATTGATACATTGGAACACGAACGCCCTAAAATGTCACATAAAATAGACTTGCCTTCGAATATGATTGCCGTCGAGTTTATAACATGCCTTTTTTGCTTGGGATTTTATTCGTCTTAACGACGATCTGCTTACGAGGCACGCCGTAGTAGGGTACTCCAGATTAATTTACCACCTGCAGTTCTTTAACGTGAACGGAATGCACGATAGACAAGCGTTCTTGCATCGACACAATCAATAATTGACAAATATAACACGAAAATTAAACGTTTTTCTTAATTTACTTAACTGTCAACTCGTTCACGAAAACTGTGTCCGCCAACGCTTTGAACGACCTGCAAGCAGAATTTCCGTATTACAGCATTGCCATTTTGTTAAAAAACTGGAAATATGAATTTAAACACTCTTTCTCTGCGTGTCTGTGTGTGCGTGCGTGTGGGTGTTTCTGTATGCATGTGCGTGTGTCCGTGCGTGCTTGCTGGCCTGCATGCTTGCCTGCCTGCCTGCTCAACACGAAAAAAAAATATTTTAGGGGAAAGGTGGGGCAGTCTGAGTAGACTTTTGTGTGAAGTAGGTGACGACGACAGAATGTAATAGTTGTAAAGGTCTCGCCCATAATTTGCTTAAGGATATATCTTCATCTTGGCGGGTTCGCTACGTTGTCATAACAGTAAATACAAAACGCGCCAGTAATTAATTTCTTCAAACATCTGTAGGACGGCCGCCTAAGACGAGAACGAGTAGTTGGACAGGCAAGGCTTGAAAGGCAATGACAGGATTCTGGATCAAGCCTTGACATACTGACGCATTATCTCCAGACGCGAAAGTAGTTATAAAGCAAATCCTATACAATGTTAAAACACTAAAAATGAAGGCATGCTTGCTTTATTACATACAGTGGGTAAGTAGAAAAAAAACGCTCACTGACACCGGCGAATAGATCTGTACTAACCACCACGGAGAGAAAATTTAAACGAAGTCATTATTACCTTTTCATTACTTCTGCCAGATTCGTACGTTTGTCGTTTTTCCCATGTTAAGATGCAAGTTCGCCTTTCTGACATGACTAAACGAAGTTCAACCCTAACATTTTATTTACTCTTCTCAATTCGAGTTATGCACCACAGTATTACTGGCCATTGACCCCCCATAGTGTGTATGACCCACATGTTGTTTTGGCTGAGAAGAATGCCATCTGCCTCATAGTGGGTAGGAGCCACAGACGACATGGGTAATAATAACAACTGCTCTCTCACCAAATTACGTTGCCGTATTCCCTCCCTAAATTCCTACTTACACAGGTCGGTTTGGTTCCCTCCCCCCCCCCCCCCCTCTGCTCGCTTTGTAATGAGGAAGAGACGATACATCACTTTCTTCTATCTTGTCGCCGCCTTACTGCGGCAAGAAAACGATGGTTGGAAATACCTTTTCGAAGGCTTGGCCTGGACTTAACAGAACGTAATATTTTTTCGTTCGGGGCGTCCACTTTGGGATTCACCCACAGGACTGCTTGCTTCGCTGTCCAAACATTTCTTACAGAATCCAAACAAATACCCTGGTAAATTCTATCTTTTCTTTTACTTTTAAATAATTATTACTCATTCGAAACAACTTCTCTGATTTACTTCAACATGTAATTCAACGCTGTTCAATACTAATTCCATAGATATTCGGAAATTTATCCTCCATAATAATTTGGAATAATCCACCCATTTCTTGGCCAATCCCCACCGTGGGTAGGAGCCACATGCGTGATAGGCAACAACAACTGCCTCCAGTTGCTGCTTATGGCTGCAGAAGCCAGCGTCCCCGCTGTCCACAATTAGGAGGACCATACCGCGTGCTCAAGCGTTGCGACAACTGGTCAGCTGACGAACGTAAGGGAAACTTCTGCAATGTGCAACCGTCACGTTTGCCTAGAGCTAAGGAACGCGTTGCTGCTGAACCACGACTCATGTGTTCGAGGACCGATCTAGGGATTGAGAGATGGTGCTAGAGGTCAAGGAAAACCACACGAAACTGCAAACGGTATTCTCCAGTGCAGCATTATGAACGTAGAATAATGTGAAAATAAGCGTTTCCTTTAAAGCAATAAGATATAACCGGGACCAAGGCTGAACTTCCATCGCAAAGTAGCCTGCGAGTACTTAATAAGAACCAAGGAAGAAAACAAACATGGTGGCTTAAAAGAAACGAGACAGACAAAACATGAGTCCTCGTGCTTAGCCCTTGTGTTCGATCTCTCTTGTGTGCGCCTCTAGAAACTGGCTGTAGGAATTGGAATTTTATAATTTCGTATCCACTCACCCAGCTTGCCTTGTGAATATAGCATAGCGCTGATTTCGCTTTTGACCAAAAGTGCCCACGTGCCGGAACTTCAAGGTAACGGCTCTCTTTGTTTTTCTGTATAAGTTCCGGTTTTAAGGTCGTGCGAGCCACTTAGGTTAAACTAAACGTCTAATAGCTGTACTGGGCGTGCTTGCGGCTACAGAACAATGTCCGCCATGTTGTGCATATAATATATTGCCTTTACTACTCTAATCTACTGAACTAGGGTCAGTGAATGCAAGTCCAATATAACTTTTATTTTGGAACTTGAGGAGCAGCGATTGATGTGGGGCAGGAACAATTATTTTATGTGTTTGTCAGGTACGTTATATAGCTCCAAGGTTCAACCCCACAGGTGTTTTGGCACCACACAGATGGTACAAATTGAAAGGGCAAGCGCCAATACAACAGCATTCGTAACCAGTACGCCAGCTTATGAGCGGGCCTCTGGTACTGATATCATAAGTTATAATCACATTGTTAGCAATGATAGAGTTATCAGACCTGTTACTTTCAGCCGTGCGTTGATGGTCAAGACACGCGTTTCAACCTACAGATGACTTCAAAATTCAATTGGTTACCATACCTAGTTCCACTTTTTTATTTGACGGATGTATAAGCCTAGATGATAAAGATTGATTTTGCCCAAATTCACGGCCGCTAAGTGTTTCATGAAACACACAAGCACACACACACACACACACACACACACACACACACACACACACACACACACACACACACACACACACACACACACACACACACACACACACACACACACACACACACACACACACACACACACACACACACACACACACACACGCACGCGCGCGCACGTGAGGCAACTAAGTAAGCGTTCTACATTCAGAAGGTTCATGGGTTGATTTGAGCGAGTAGTTTATTCATGTGATTAGGCGTCCGAAAAAAAAAAACACTCGAACATTCATAACGAAAAACTCGGTGCGAAACAACGTCTCGACGTGTAAATTCCAACAAACCAATAATTTGTAAACCCCCTCGCGATTCACCATTTCTAAATAGTATGGCTTCTTCTGGCCACGCCTCACTGCAGGTTGTGTCTCCTACCAGTATCGACTGTTTTATATGAGAAACGTTTTATTTACAGGAGTGCATTCCCCTGTTCCAAATATCTTCTATATGTCAGCCCATTGAGAACGCATGGACTGCGAATCATCAACTCCTGACCTCCGTAAGTACCAACAGCACTCAGTTCTTTTACTTACTTTTTTTCGGTTTGTATTTGACAGCGGTGTGTAAGCACAGTTTGTATAGACGATTGGTGCGGTGATGGCAGCTGTATTGATCGCTTTCCTATGTTCTGTTTGTGCGTGTTCTCATATATGAAGTGCAATTTTTTAGACACGCCTTACATGATTTTACGAAGAAGGTGCTTGCCTTCAGCAGGCAACCGCGTTTTGATGTCCTTCCCGTCCTAATTTGCCCACCAACCCGACAAATAATATTATTCTGATGTTCTTTTCATTACAGAATCCAAAGATTTTACGATTGAGCCGCGTCTTATCCTATGCTGCGATGACTGCGGGGAATGCTTCTCGTCGCCCGATTACCTCGGAAGGCACCAACGCAATAGGCACAAGGAAAGAGTTCCGGGCAAGCATCAGTGTGCCTACTGCTCGTACTCCAGCAATGACCGGTGAGTCCCACCGCTACACCATGTTCTTTGGGCGCAAACAAACGTACTTGAAGAAAAAGAAGAAGTAAACTTGGAAATAGACAAATAGTTTATTTCGTGCTCTGAAATTACAGGATGAATGGGTGTGAAAAACAAAGCTGCTTACATGTTAGCGTCAGAATGCTCTCACCCCCGTTAGCCACATTTCGGCATACTCACCCACGAGTGCACTGACTCGTACTCACTTCTCACTCGTTTCAAGAGGGTGAGATTGAGCTTTAGTAATTGACGTAGTGTGTGAATGAACGGGAGTGTGAACGGGCGTGGGCGCGGGTAACCTGATCACAATCGGAAATCAGTGACGGAAATTTTGTGAGTGGGTGAGTATGAGAGTAGGTGACTGTCGGTGAGTGCGAGTGGAAAGGAGCCCCTATGTGAGTGCATGCCACTGAGCAGAAATTTGATTCTAGTACGAGCCTGGGTGGAAACCGGTAAGCATCAATGGAAACGAATATGAGACGAGTGTGTGTTGGTGATTATGGGTGGGTTTTTATACCAAAGTTCTCACCGACGAGTGTGAGTGAGTACACAGCCTGCAAAACAGTAGTGAGTATCCCCTTATTCTGTCCCCTGATGTCATTCGTAGGGTTCAGCGATTATTTCAGCTGCCACTCGTTTATTGCAACCGCGGAAGCTTCCCGTAGCGAAAAACTTTTTGACGCGCCCCAACGTGGTACACGTTATATAGAGTACTGCCTATTGTAACCTCTGAAATGCGTATGACAGACAGACAGATTTTAGCCCATTACTTAAAAGTCAGTGAGACAAGTCTAAAGGTGGTGCACCAGCTAAATAAACTTGCCTTTTAGTACAAAAATAAATTTAACACAGCATTGCTACTAGACATACAAACATCAGAGCGAGGCCCCTTTCTGCAATTTATGAACAGCTCGTCACACTACTGCATACATAATCTTTGCCTCAGCGGCACATTTGAATAAAATATTGGACGGTATTCCCGAAAACGTTCCTACGCTACAAGTGTTTACAATATTAGGTGCCAGGCATTGGGAATGTTGGACATGAACAAAAACAGCCGGCCAATGGCAAGCAATCCTTACAAAAAAATGTGGTTGACCCCTCTTATATAGGAATCGGTATAGAACACGAAAGTGAAACGTGTCTTCACAGAAGTAGTGTAATGTTTATTGCACATTGATATATAATGTATATTGGTGTTTTGTGGCTAAAGCGCCCTTAGGCGTTGATGCACCCACGCTGACGCCTGGTGGCACGTCTCCTCCATCACGACTACCAACGTCGATGACCATGAGCAACCGTCGTGCATATGGAAGCTGCACTACGCTGCACACGCTAGCACAACGCGAAAGACGAAGCACGTAACTGACACACTAATACAACGCGCAAGACAAAGCACGTAACTGAATCGTCACCGAGTCAAATCAGCGCGTACAGCGCGTCGTAATTGCAGCCTCCGCGATCAACTTCAGAAACATTTTCAGAGCTAATTGCGGAGGCCACGCTCCGCTGTGCTGAGTACGGTGAACGCCACCTAGTAGTGCTTCTGCGAGAACGCGTTGGTAGTGCTTCTTGATGCCAGCATCCCTTCGAATGCTGGCATCGAGGCGTCGTAGTGCTGAGACCACCGAAGCGTTCACTGTCGGTGCGCGTTAGTGTCATAATGCAGTACTTCTCTTTTCTGCTCGTAGACGGCGGCACCGCCCCGACCAAGAGCGCGGGTACACGGAGGAGTGTTAGATATATAAGGCGCGTCTGTGTAGCTCTCTGCAAATGCGTTTGTGGCGCAATGGGTTAAACGCTCGGCGATCTATCGTCGCGGACCGAGACGTCGTGGGTTCGATTTCCAAATTTTGCATGTTTGTGGAACTTTTTCTTCTGGTTTCTTTCTTTGTATTATGTTCGTGTATGTTCGTGTGACGTATTTCCGTGACGGAAATACGTCAGTGAAGTCTTGGTGGACCCCGGCATAAAACACTTTCGTGTTAAAAGAAAAAAAAACCTTGTAAATTCAACCCATTGATTTCTCTTTGTTTTTTTGTCTGTCTCCATACGTACGCAGGCATCGAGTAACTTCTCACGAGCGGACACACACGGGCGAGAGACCGTTCGTGTGCAAGATCTGTAAGAGAGGCTTCGCGCAGCTGTGCACCCTGGCCGCCCACATGGACACCCACAACGACCAGAGGCCGCACGCGTGCGGACTCTGCGACAAGCGCTACCGCAGCTCCTCCTCCCTGGCCGCCCACCGGAGACTGCACACTCGAGACGCGAAGCCCTACGTGTGTCCCGAGTGCCTCAAGGGATTCAATCAGCGGTGCGTTTTGCTGCGACACCTGGGGACGCACTCGGGACTCAAGCCGCACGTCTGCGACGTGTGCGGACAACGGTTTACTCAGAGTGGCAGCGCGAACAGGCACAGGCGCTCGGCGCACAGCAAGCAGGCGCCGGTACCTGCCAAAGAGTAAGGAGCTGGCATCGAACGTGCGCCGGAATATAGAGGCCAGTTTGCGTACGTGCTAGGGTGGTGCTACTTGACATTGCTCTGCCACACCGGACGCGGCGTTCTAATAGCTCAGCTGTGTGAAGTACGTGGACGATTCAGTAACCATGGCCTCGAGGATGTCACAGTAAGGGCCGCACGTTAAT
This sequence comes from Dermacentor silvarum, assembly GCF_013339745.2. Classification (NCBI taxonomy): domain Eukaryota; kingdom Metazoa; phylum Arthropoda; class Arachnida; order Ixodida; family Ixodidae; genus Dermacentor; species Dermacentor silvarum. The sequence goes on along the minus strand of NC_051162.1, from coordinate 103,431,292 downwards.
GCTCGCTGAATCCTCCAATTTAAACATGACGACCTCGGTGTCCACCGGAAGACTTTGGACAGACATTCGTTGCTTTGTTTGAACCTGGACTGCTTCTTGAAAGCGCCCGTCACATTATGTATTATTTATGCCTCGTCAAATAGCTTGATTTCTGCAGATAAGAATAAAATTTTATAATAACTACCTATTGTAAAATATGTGTAGTCGTGTTCAACGCATTATATTGCGATAGCGATGGACACTCCATGCGCATTTGCGCCATCGCCGTGATGTTCCGTATAAAGTGCAAGTGTGATAGGAATAGATTTTGTTCAACATTAAAGTGTACATCGTACACATATTCAGTTTGCATAAGCCATGTGGCTTGTGTGGCTGCGCCGTATACAACCCACCGCGGTGTCTTAGCGGCTGGTGCGCTATTGAGTAAAAGGTAGCGAAATCAAATTCCGGCCACGCCATCCGCATTTATGGGGGTCAATTGCAAAAGCGCCCATGTCCCGTGGTCATGTTAAAGGTACCTTGGTCGTCCAAATTAATCCGGAGCCCCCCACTGCGGCGTGCCTCATTATGATGATGATGACAAAATGTATTTATTGGGGGATGGCTCGAAAGCCTATTATGTGGAATACGAAGGGGAGAGGGTAGGGGGGAGGAGTATTCAGAGCCGTCCTAGAAGCTGCGAGTCCTTGGCGAAACCCAAGATCGAGTCCACAATAGTCCTGTCGGATTCTGCTGATCCAATTGCCGGCTTAATCCACTCCTCGTAGGACGACATTCGCACCACCCTCAGGTGACGGTCCCGCTGCTTAGCATAGCGCTCGCGCTCCCAAACAGATGGGCTGCGGATGGTCGCGTGGCCTCGTCGCAGTCAGGGCACTTGTGTGGCTCCTGCGGTGCTTCTTAGTCCTCAGAGGCTATCGAGGGGCTAGGTTTCTGCGACGGAAGGGAGTCAGTAGAAGGAAAAGGAGGGCGTCTCTCCAGGCGTGGCCGGTACTGCCGCCACCGCTCCAGCACGTCCGGTGTGAGGACGAAGCGGGACCGGAGCCTGTGCAGTAGCACCTTCCCCTACCTAGGGAAGACCCGCGGGAAGTGGGTTTGGGTCTGGCGCGACACTCACACGGAGTTTCCGGTTGCGTCGGTTGGCTGCTACTCTCAGAGCTCAGTCCGGGTCATATACCGTGGTCCTTTTGCTGCTTGTGCTGGTGCTGAGGGTTTCTGAAGGATCAAATCGTGGTTTGGCATGTAAAACTCCAGAATTCAATTCAATGCGCCATTTCCTGTGTGCGCGAGTGAAAGCGTGCGAGGGTGAGCCGGGGATGGTGGCGCGATCTGCTCGGTCTCGCACCACCATGAGCATGAAGCGGCCGTCTTCCATCGTGAGCATAGCACAAGGGGGGAGGGAGGAATAGGTGGAGGTGGGCGTTCTACTTCGCCGATGGCTGCGTATGGCACGGCTGAGCGCGGCCGCGCTGGCGCATGTTGAAAGCGATCTGTTATGGGGACAGAGTCTAGGTGAGCCGAGGGCTGACTGCTTTGTGAGCGCTGTGTCCTCGCCGCTTTGTTCGCGTTGAAGCGAGCGAGAGCGCAAAGTTAAATTCGCTCGCTGCTTCAGCGGCGCTTCCTCACGCCAGCGTTTTGACAGGGAGTGTCGGTGGTCAACGAGTGAGATGTATGTGTACATGTTTCCTGGTGTGCGCGTGACACCATGCTTGGCAATTTAGTTAGTAAGCGAATGTTTCCAAATTTATTTGACCGATAAAAGCACTATCGCTTCTTCGTATAGCTGTCTAATAATTTGCTATTGCAATGAATGATTCGCGTGTAGGGAGAAACTGCTACCTTTTTGTTATAAGTTGTCAACAATGTTGTGACATTGCATCGATGAATGGAAAAAAAAATATTATTATCTTCAGTTCACAGCAGGCGCCTCTCAGCGATGTATAATTTCCCTTTTTCACTTCACCACTATTTGGTTCAGTGGTTGCAAGTTACTGAATATTGCCGCACAACCTAATCATGTGTGTCAGGACTCCGTTTGGTTGCCTATGCCACTCATTACGGTTATAGGTTCCGATCCACTTTCATTACATCACCTACCCAATTCAATTCTGTCCTCTTTAAATGAGACTACCACTTGTACGCCATGTCTAATTCATAATACAATTTTCGTGTCGCTAAGTGAAGCGTCTATCAGGCTCGATTGCAAAGTTTGGTACGGGGTCCTCGGCGCCTGAAAAATTTTAGATCGACCCGCCTATTATTGGTTCACCAGTTCACGCTGTTATTGTTTTTTATTCTTTTTATCATTAGAGCTTCGTGCGCATTGAGGAACTTGTAAATGCCCAACAAATGAGCAACCCCTACGAAATACGTACAATTGAAACATTACTGCTGCGGCGAATCGCTAAGCGAGATTAGTCGTCCCGGAATATTTTCCACGTGCTCCTTTTCCTTTAAGCAAAGTGCAATGCAAAGTACAGTAGTGGCTGTTACGTCATATTTATCGCTATGCAGGGAAAACAGTGCCCCTACAATGGCAGCAAACATTGCTGTCCTTCTGTATCAATGTTACATGGTTATAGTATCTGAATAACGGACATTTTTTTTTATTCCTGCTGTACAAGATTGTTCCTACACGTCGTGGGCGGTGCACCAAAATGAAAGGTCATGCATATTCCTTCACCAAGTGTCAATAATTCGCTAACTTAGACAGCATACTTAACTTTCCTTAAACTTGCTCTGTACTTCAGCGGTGGAATAGCCAACCCCTTTCAATTTCCTCCGTTTAAGCGCAATAGCGAAGGCGGGGCAGGTTTGAATGGTTTCCCAAATGTTTCCTTCCGTTCCGTTCCCATAGTGCCTTGTCAGGAGCAATAGGGAGCGAGTAAAATTGGATAATTCTCGGAACAGCAGCTGCTTGTTGCGTGGGTAAAAGTGCCACTTTCGCTATCGGAAAGCTTCCAACGGGAGCTTCGCAGAGCACAAGCGATACTCTTTCGCCAACAATATTTTTCGCAAAACGTGACGCAACATTCGTGAAATCGTAAAACGATCCCAAATTCCTAAACTTTACGAAAACTTCGGGAGAGTTGGTAGGTACGATTGATTGTGCCGTATTTAGTAAGCTCTGCGTTGGCGTATATTTATCCCGATGACGCGACCCGGCTTTATTTTTGTTATTGTAATCACTACAGGGCTGCTAATTTCAACGGCGATAGCACTTAAAACAAGCGGAATACGTAGATGCTCTTCACAAAGCAAACCTGCACTGTTTCTGAATATAAGTCCGAAATTTTTCCTCTCAACTCCCGGGGTCGCCGCTGATGAGGTGGCTGTATAGAGAACAAGCCGTGAGACTGCGTGGACTTGTAGCGCCATCTATTCTCGAACTCCTCAACCTTCAAAAGGCGGTGGTTTCTCCTTGAAACATAGGCGGCGCACCTTTCACAGTAATTATTTATTATTCAATGTGAGCGCGCACCAATGTTACTGAGCAAGCCATGGCATGAGCTGCATTATTGCTGGACAGCAGCAGCACCAACACCAACAAGATATGGTACCCAGCTTCGGATATGTAGCCCCCAATTTTTACCTTGTTTCTATTGCAGTTGATGCAATTATGGCAAGCTCTCTGACATATCCTCTTGTATAGCCTGCCTTTCTTTATTCTCTTATTTTTTTTGCGAACAGGAACGTAATGTCTTCCTATTAAAAAGATGTGTTTGCCAATGTTTACGATGTGCATAGCGCGACAACAGACAAAGGAAAGGCAGGACGGAGAGTGAGAAAGAGAACAACTTTATTCGCCAAAGGCAGAACTGGCCATGTGACCCATTATTTGGCAGGCTGGCGAAACTGGCCTGCGGCATCCTGGGCGTTTAGGATACTTGCCGCCTGGATGCGGCTGTCAGGTGATCGCAGGAGGCGGTCCCACGCTTCGGGTGACAAAGATGGCGACAAGCGCTTTTGTCAATGTTGTCTAATAAACTGACCTCTCTTGTGATGCCGTGTTTAATCAGCGCAATAGCGTTCCCCACAACAAATAGGAAAGAGCCCGAAAACCATAATGGCACATGTGCCAGCGAATGTCTTCAGGAAGTACTGACATGACAGTTTTGTAGATTTTCTATCTTTTTTCCGTTATATGATCGTCCGCGACCCTGAAACGAAAAAAAAAAAATATTGGCAAGCTTCAGAGTGCTTTCAGGGTGCTTAATAAATTAGTATACAAGCTGTTCGACTACCAATTTTTCCCAGAATTTGATTGTGTCATGACGTCATGACGCTTAACGCAGTCATATGACAAACGGACATCGTCACATTTTGGCCATTGAGGAATGCAATAAAGAAATAAACTAGAAGGGATCGTTACATCACCAAGTCAGCCTTCCTAACAATGCGCCGTCAGCCATGCCGCTTGTTTACCAACAGCTACATGGTGACCGGTTTTACGATCGCTTGATGAGAAATACAAAGAGGGCTTCGCTTGAAACAACGTTCAAGCTTAGCTATTCCTGCGTAGCCATTCAATTGTTACGTCATATCACCTGGAGAAGCGCCGGTGAAGGCAGCCAGCTGTGACCGACCACTGTTCACTGCAGTTCATCATGCGGCTGATCCTGCTGTTTACGTGTGCCTCTTGCGACATCGCGGCGTTTGTCGTCTCTATCAGTCCTTCTCCTTTCGCGCTGTACGTCGTTTTTTACCATGAATTACCAACTAGCCCAAGCAACCACCCTCGTTCAATTCAAGAATAGTTTCTTGCAAATTGTCATGGTCAACGCTAAATTCAAAGTACAGTTGCCTTCTCTGGTATTGCTTTAACCGGACACTTGATGTGAAGCTCTTACCAAAACAGCAGCGAAATTGAATCGACACGTCCTGCTTTTTTCGCAGTAAAAGCCACCCCGTCGCCATCCACCACGTCGCTAGTCATGACGTCGACAGCCACCAGCGTGCATGGCAAGGATCTGGCGGATCGTCGCCCAGCTATATGGGGGCCGATCCTGGATATAGTGCAGAAAGGGTCCGCGTGCAGTGGCACTTACCCCTATGAACTACGAGTGATGAATATATATATATATATATATATATATATATATATATATATATATATATATATATATATATACGTACACGACATCGGCTGAAATCAGCGTCTATAAGCGGCTGATAAGTACTGTTTGCGCGTAGATGGGAGGATCATAATGTTCTTTTGATTTATGTAGCTCATACAAAACAGATACCAGTGCTGACATCCGCGGGCAGGGTTTGTGTTTTCTGCGATGTTTTCGCTCAGTGACTCACCTCTCCCGACTCAATATTACCTCTAGGGGCATATTTCTTTTGTCGGCGCTGTCACCACGGACACCGACCACACTGCGCCTATTGCAACTTGACGTCGGTTGTTGGCGCGGTGTAGTAGATATGTATCTCAGTGACACCATCTATCGCGGGCTCGACTAATCGTTGGCGTCAGCGTCCAGCCTCCGCATAAGTGCGGTCTTCGGCTGGAGTAAGCGCGGCTGCGCGAAGGTCAGTATGGTCACACTTGGCAGCAGCTAGCAAGATTCAGGAGATGCACTGAATTGTGATAACCGAATATGAAGCCATAGGTTATAAGCATTACAGATGACGTGTCTGACTTTCTTGGTGTCACACGCTGCATTACAAACTAAGTGGTTCCTGATGGTAGAAGGAGTTTATAGCTTGCCACGCGGTATTCGAGTGGTCAATTTTGAATGAATTTGAAACAGGTATTCCTTCTAGCGGTCAAAATTGGCCAGTCTCAGATGCATTTTATTGCTGTCGAATATTACAATTTATCAGTCAACCATTGCAGTGACGCTCTAATGGTTTACATTTACTCAAGCAATTCACAGAGAACGAAACAGATTTTAGCTGGGGTATGCAGGTGCTTTTCTTTTAGATCACACGCTATTTTTAAAAACGGTCTGTGACAGCTTATTTGTAGTGCTTGAGCTGGTTCACTCGAAGCGGCGACAATATTCGTACCAGAAATCAAAATGTATGTTCAGCTAATAACCAAAATTCATTTAGTTTTATTAGTTACTTTAAGGCACAAAAAAAAAAAAAACTATTTGCAATTCGTAGCCGCTGAGTTTGCAAGGCATATCCACTTTAGTGGAATGGTGAGGATGGCACCGACCCACCATGGTGACGTAGTGGCTTAGGTGTAGCTCTGCTAAGCTCGAGGCAAGAACACCCGTGCACCATGTATTGGGTGCACCTTGAGGAACCCCAGGTGGCCAAAATTATTTCATAGTCCTCCACTATGATGCACCTCATAATCGTATCCTGGTTTTGGCACGTAAAACCCATTTTTTATGATGGCAGCGACTTCGAGTTATGCACCGTCAAACTAACAATAAAAAATTAATGTTCGATCCACTTACACTTTAAAATAAAAATGCCGTTGTGTGCATTTAACAAATGGGGATAGCCGATATTCCTAGTTGACATTAAGCGTAAAAAATGAAGCTGGGCAGGCCATGTAATGCGTAGGATAGATAACCAGTGGACCATTAGAGTTAAAGAATGGATACCAAGAGAAGGGAATCGCAGTCGAGGACGGCAGAAAACTAGGTGGGGTGATGAAGTTAGGAAATTTGCAGGCGCAAGCTCGAATCAACTAGAGCAAGACAGGGGTAATTCGAGATCACAGAGAGAGGCTTCGTCCTGCGGTGGACATGAAAATAGGCTGATGATGATCTATACATTGAGCAGAAAAGTAACTTTGTGACTAATGCGTTTCGTCGCCCACTTCGGGAATTAGTAGTGAGTTTAGTATAGCGTAAAACGCTTGCGTTAGCGTTAGCATGCGACGCAACGCTAACGCAAAGAAAGGTTGCACTGCGCGGCACAAGGTAGTGTTTAGAATAGCGGAACGGAGCAAAACGCAAACGCAAACATACACGGTGTCATGTAGATGTAAAAACACAAAGAACTGGAAAGCCAAATCCTCTTGAAATGTCGAGCTGATCCAATGCAGAATCCGCAAGTCTGTCCCTAAGTCAAGCTTATCCAAAGCCACAGTCGCTGCGTTAATTATGCATGTAGGTGTTTGGTTTCAGTGTTGTTTTGTCAGAGTGATTCAGAGTCACGAAACACACCGTATATTCTTTGCATGCCGCGATCGAGTGTTCTGTGGCACCCATATTACCTGTCCTTTTAAGTTGGGATGACATAGACGCCCTCATGCTTGGGAAAGAGAGCAAACGCGCAGGTTGTACGTGTTCTCAAGAAACGGCCTGCCTTAACATCGTGGTTTTACACCGAACGAATGAGCGAAATACACTTGGGTGCCATCTCGAGGCGGATACAGCAAACATGAGCAAACACTCTCGTTAAGCCTACTGCGCCGATAATCGAGAACGTATATCGAAAAAAACGCTCATTTGTCACCTGTATGCTGCTGTCGAAGCATCACCACACAAATCTAAAGCAAACACGAGCATTAGTGGGAAACGAATGACCCGAACAGTGCAGGCCGACGACTCGATAGGTCCGAAGCGGGCAGTTTTCACTTCGACTGGCACCGCCATGTTGCCGTCCGTAAGGCTCCCCTTGCGTGCGTTAGCGTTCACCGCTAAATCCCGAAAATAGCGTACATACGTAAGAGCTCCAGCACTGTTTACGTACAGCGCATGCGCAGTGTGGTGCACGCAACGCTAACTCTTTGCGTTCGCTGCTTTACGCTATACTAAATCTGCCTAGCATCTCGGAACTCAAGGCATCCAAGAAATTTGTTTTAACAGCGAAGCTTTTTAAGCCAGCCGTATTTTGTGGTTCGTATTAAGAAACCGCGGGTTCGTATTCGAACCCGCGTACACCCACTCTCAAGGTGAGCGTCGTAACCACTAGGCTATACAGCCACGCTTGCACAGCATGCATTTATGCGATCCATGTGATTGAGTTCCAGCATCGTCGTCTTCGTCCACAGCTGGCGCGTTCGCGCGCGCTCGTGCCCTGAGAGCAGAAGAGCTTTTGCGCGCTATGAGAGCGAGAGAGAGAGAGAGAAACAACTTTATTTAAGTGAAAAAAAAATTTTCACTGAAGGATGGTGGTCAGGCGGTGCCTGGCCGCCACCTCCTCGGCTCGTTGAATGGCCCGGAGTTGCATGTCGAGGCTAGAGTTCCGGAGCACGTTATCCTACGCTTCGGGCGAGGGAGTGGTCAGGAGATCAGGCGGGGGTGGGTCCTCGCTGCAGTCCCAGAGTATGTGGGCAAGGGTGGCGGTCGTGCCGCACTGCGAATAGTGTTGGCTAAAGAGGTCGGGGTATATGTGACTGTATATTTGCGGGCAAGGGAACGAGTGGGTCTGAAGGCGGCGCCAAACGATTTGCTGGGGTTTCGTGAGTTTGGGGTGCGGTGGCGGTTTTGTTTGGCGAGCGAGGCGGTAGTGTTGCGCGATTTCGTGATACGAGGTCAGAGGCTCGCCGGGGCCCTCCTCGGGATCCGTGGCACTGCCCGCCGCTCGGTTGATGAATCCTCGAGCTTGCCAGTGGGCGGCCTCGTTTCCCGGGTTGCCCGCGTGTGCAGGGACCCAAACTAGCGAGATGGGTGGGGGGTCCTCGTCGTCAGACTGACGAGCGAGGGGTTGAAGAAGGCGTAGGGTGCCAGGGTGACGGTGCCGCGAGCAAAGTGAAATATGGCGGTATTCGAATGGCTAAGTATTGTAGTGTAACCGGCAGATGCCGCAAGCGCGATAGCCGCTTCTTCGGCTTCGGCGGGGTTTAGGGCGCGGACGGAGCCGGCGATGCGTAAGGCAGTGGTCGTGTCCGAGGGAGTGCGGATAGCCATAACGCTGAGAGCGTACGCTTTCGA